>NC_056743.1:1077253205-1077255705 GCF_019279795.1 Protopterus annectens
GAAAAATTGCACAGGACACTAAGGATAATCACAAGGCTTTCTTTAGTTATGTTAGGAACCTGAGTGGGAATTCCCAGATATGCTCAGAATTAGTGCAAAAGACAAAAATACACCGAACCCACAGACATTGCCAACATCCTAGCTGACAGGTTCAGCGCAAACTTCTCCCCCCCTTCCCCACCAAAAGGCAAATATCTATCCCAGCAGAGTGCTGTCCCCCTGACATCTCAGATGCTCAGGTATGTATCCCAAAGACTATCCCTTCCCTGGAACAGGCTCTCCATCCATGTGAAGAAGAGTTCTTTCCTAACTCAATTGTAGTGTAACTTGGACAAGTGGATGGGAAACAGGAAATCCATTCCTGGTTTGGCACCTATGTCTCTAATGGACACAGGTAACCTGTAAATGGTTCATCTCCCAGCCTCCTGCTTGTAAATATTTCTCTTAAGCCCCTGCTTACATTTATCAAGGGCACCAGAACTTGTCAGAGATTTGAGATGCATGTCTAGGCTTAAAAAAAGCTCTTGTGGTCACTAGCTTAGTACACACCTATGTACATATGAACCTAAAAGGTCCTGGACTCTGCATCAACAGATAAGAGATATGAATTTTTCAAAGAAAAATATTATACTGTGGCTCTGTGACTAATATTGAATGGACTGAGAAATTTTCAGTATAAAATAGAGGCTGTGCTCAATGCACATAGACCTAGGAATGTTTCACAACTGAGATCCTATTTTGGACTGGCAAACTATTATTATAAATTTCTTGCCTAACCTTTCCACTATAACATCTTCTAAGTACATTATTACAGAGAGAAACAGGATGAGAGCAACTGCACTGGTGTGACCAGGCCTTTAGAGCAACCAAGAATATGATTATATTGGACAATGGTTGGCAAATTTCAAGCCAGCCATACTTGTATGATTGACATGTGATACTTTATAGAACTAGCACCATTTTATGACACATGTTCCTGCAAAATACTGAAAGACCTGCTGCTATTGCATCATGATCCCTAATGAAAATTGAGAGGAACTACTACCAAAATGATTGAGAAGCTCATATCTTGGAATAGGGAGTTTGGATATTCTACCATCATTTGTGTCTAAAAAGACTGATGCTAGCGATGGGTCACCTAATAGTTATTTCCACTTTGGCCCCATAAAAATGTTCTTAAAAATGAATGTATCCAGAATGTAGCATTGATCCCTCATGACCAAGAATATAAAGGACTAAGCAACATGGTGATGTCAAGGTGTAGTCTTGCCACTATACCGAGAGACCATGTGAAACCAAATCAGGTGATTCATCAGGTGTGCTACACATCTCTAATGACAAAGTGGCACATTACAAATACAAGAAGAGACACAATGAGTTAACCAGTCATGCTTAGAGTGTGACATCTGGTGGTAAAAGTTTGGCCTAGCAATGACACACACCTCTCAACTTCTCAGCTTTCAAACTCATAGCAGGGGGACCTTCAAAAATCATATCAGAAAGGCTAAAATTATAATACGCAAAAATTTTTATCTGTAAATTTACAGCCTGGGGAATGAAGGCACAATATCAGCTCTGCCCTCTTGGGATGGTAACATCTGTAAAATTATGACCATTGTTTTGGTTCTAAGATAGAAACAGCTACAACGATACTCTAAAAGTGTATACCTCATGCAGTGTGACAAGTTACACATGTATACGTCTGTACCTCATACAGTACAAAACAGCCCAAGGCAAGTGACCACATTTTAAAATAGCGCAGCAAGTTTTGATATTTGTTGTAATCCCTTTGATTTTGTGTTTATCTCTCAGTTACAGTAAGGAGTCAATGAGATCATTACAAACATTGCTGATAAAGAAATACTTGAATATTTTCCTTTACCAAATGAAATTCTGATACTCAATTTCAACCCTGTTACATAACGAATATTGCTTTGAAGTTTTTATATCCATTAAGTCATTCATGCTGCTGTAAAAGGACTTACACCTCAAGCAGCCTAAAAGGATATTTAGGTTCCTAAACATTTTACTCAAAAATATCAAAATAAAAAGCACACTTTAAACAAATGTAAATATCTTGTGAAGTGTAAATCCTACGACCATGATGCAAATTACAATGTACTCAGCAAAGTCTTCTTTACATTGGTAACAGTGTACTCAGTCTTTACGCCAATCCTGCAAAATATCACAATGCAAAAAAACAGAATTATATTTATCTCTAAATTTTCTCAAACTTTTAAAAACTGTCTGTAAGAAACACTAAAAAACCTCCAGAAATACCATTTACTATCATCATTTTTTAAATTTTCCCCACAGCACGCACATATGCACACACACAAAATACGAATAATTTATATGTGTACTTCCTTCAATTATTTAATTATTTGAACTACTCACATATTCATAGTTTTTTTATTCTCTTACCAAAATGCAGGGTAAAAAGGAAATTTGTGTTCCTATTCTTTATAAATGTTCAGGGGTAGGGATCTACTAATTTTAC
>NC_056743.1:1077258205-1077410705 GCF_019279795.1 Protopterus annectens
GCACTGCAGTGGGGAAAAGGGAATTCTCCTTTAACCGCACCGTAGTGCGACCGGCACAACCAGCGTGCATAACCGAAAGTGCCGTCGGGGATCTGTATGGATCCTATATATATATATATATATATATATATATATATATATATATATATATATATATATATACATACACATATACATATATATTGCTTGCCCATTGTGCATCAAGAATATACCAAAAGAAAAAAGTCCTTCTTCCAAAGTACTATTGAGTGGTCAGACGTTCTATTGACATGTGCTGGATAACAGCCAGGGTTAGAACAATTTCTGCAAAATTGAAGAAACAGAGGCATATCTGATTTTCCTTGGATTGTTGTGCTATCCCACATAAAGCTTTTATTTTTTTAAATAGTTAAAAAAAAAACAAGAAAAGCCAATAAAAAACAGCAGTGAGGATCTCATCCCATGCACATATGCAGTACATCAGCAAGCAGAAGACAACACAGAAGTAGACTAAAGTGTCATTATTGTATAATAGCAATACAATGACTTTATTCAAGAAGGAATTTGCTTACATTTCCTGAATGATGTCTTTGTACAGTAGAAATGACCCACTCCTGGGTGTGGTATTACAGGATTAAGCCAAGGGTAGCTTTATTTAATCACTTGGGCTTTGCCCATGGGATCAAGCCACACCAGTTGTGAAAAAATCCTGTAATACCCACACCCAGTCATGGGTTATTCCTGATATATATCTGTCTATCAGTCTCTATATATATATATATATATTTATGGGTCCACTTCTAAATCTTGAAAGCTCATAATCTTGAAAGTTCAAAATACTGAATTATGATTATGAGCTTTCAAGATTTAGAAGGGAGCCCATATATATATATATATATATATATATATATATATATATATATATATATATATATATATATATATATATATATATATATATATGTCACCTTTCTATCCACAGGCACTCATATATATATATATATAACCCCTATATATATATGCATATATATATATATATATACATACATATATATATATATTCATGCATACATGTATCAGGCACACACATCTTACATACAAAGCCTCCAGCAATATAATTTCCTGTCTGCATATTTTTAAAACTTTCTCCACAGCACATGCATGCTCACACATGTATACACACACACACACACACACACACACACACACACACACAGAAATATATATATATATATATATATATATATATATATATATATATATATATATATATATATCTCAGGAAGAAAACTGCAAATGCTTTCCTTAATCACCAGAAAAATGAATTTGAAAATCAGGGCAGGTAGTACCTTTAGTGTCGATGACAGTACAGCCAGACACCATTCTAAGAGAACAGAAGGGGCATACTAAAAATCTTTTTTTTTTTTTAATCCTCAACAAGCAAACTTTGCGAGGCTAAAATAGAGAAACTCATCTTGGCCGTTATTGGGAATCTGCCCTTTTCTCCACTGTAGAGTGATCTCGGAGTTGGTATATTTAGTTGGGGGGGCACCACCCACTTGATTAGGGTTTGAATTTTTTTTTTCCTTCAGCCAAGCAAATTCTTTCCATATGAAAGAATTTGCGGAAGTGGCCATTCGATGTTTATAGCTTTTGCTGTTTTGATGTTGAGCTTTAGGTATTCAATTACCTAAAGCTTTGACTATATAATATAGACCCTGTATATACATATACATACACACATCTTCCTGACACTACATGTAAGTGGGAGGCGTTAATGGTGAATTCTCTAGAGCTGCATATGTCTGTGAGAGGCACCATTTTGTAACTGTTTTGCACTGAGTAAAGACATGTCAGCAGTAATTATAGTTCTTATTTAAGTAGTGCTGTTTACTTTGGAGAAATACATTTTGCCTATGTTAATTTGAATCAGTGTACTACAGGATGAGTTTCATCACTTTTTCTATGACATGAAACATAAACTGAAAGTGCTAAAAACAGGGGAAAAGTATTTTTGCAGGGGACAGACTTGCGGTAGCCTACATCCTCTTTAGTTGTATGTATTCCATGGCTGTAAAACCACTCTCCCTTGTACAATACAAATGGATTGGCTTTCAACAAACTACAATTAAAAAAAGGTAAAAAGCTGCTCATTGAATTTGCTGTCATCAGAGTGTAAGTTAACTAAAATACACAATAAGTTATATATTCTAAGTGGAGGGAATAATGGAAGTTATTTGAGGGCCTCTGCAGTCTGTCATAACAGCGCTTCATATAATTACATAGACTAAATGCAGATTAAATGGGATATGTTAGAGGGGCAATCAGACTTTTAGCCATTTCAGCATCACTGCATCTCAGCATAAGGAAAGAAAATTCAGCTTCATAATTTTGACATTTGCAGTTCTGCAGTGCGAATTGTGATAGACACTCATGATACAAAGGTGAAAGAGGGTGCAATGTTACAAATGATCTGTATTTCCAACAGGATGTTTTTACAGACTTTTCTTTTGTTCCCCTCTGAGAAGAGCAAACTGGTTGGTCCTCAGGCTGAGCTTGCAAAATGGTCACATTTGATTGGTGCTCTTCTCTGGTAAATAAAATTAATAAATGAAATAAATAGATGATCTGTCCTTAGAAGGAAGGGGAACCAAAAGAATTAAAAAAAATGTTCAAGGTATTCCTGTACCCTCTCCCTCTGTTGATGTTCTGTCATTTAAGAACTATGCAGGACTCTCACAAGTATGTATAGTGTCCCTCCCTCTAACCTTCACTTGATTCCTAAATAGTCTGTCACTTCGAGTCTTGCAATATGCCCATCCCCCAGTGCAGGCTACCAAAATTCCTCATTGACTGTCAAAGCCCAGGATAAGCTTTGATATTCCATTTTATCTGCTATTTTAACTGAGATAAGTAAAGCTGATTCTGTTAAAAGGATACCTTTATGTCTCACAATTATCCCACTCAAAATGTTAAGAGCATTTTCAAGAAGGCATTAAGCTCATCTCCAGCTGGAAATGCTTCTTTGACACTGATCGATAAGCCTGTTTAATAATAATACTGTACTGCAGCGAAATGACAGAGTATAATGCAAAAGAAACGTGCTGATCTTCATGGAATGCAACACACTTTGTTCGTCAACAAAATTACATACTTTGCAAATGACAGAAAACTAAAACTGGTGTTTATACAAGCTATTTAACCTGCATCTCTGGAATATTTTCATCTACAGTGCCACATATATTTGAAGAAACGATTACTGAATTTAGGTTTGTCATCTGCCAGGAAGTTTTCCTGACAGTCAGGAAATCTGGGTCTCCATCAGGACATTTAGGTCTCCACCAGGAAATTAGGGTCTCTGTCAGGAAATTTATTTTTGGTGAGAGCACTTGTCAGGTATTTTGAGGCATTCTCAGAACTGACATATTTCTGAAGTATATTTTTCAAAATGTTTGTTGTTTCACTTAGACTTCCCATAATTTTCTAAGGATATTATTTTCTTTCTTTTAACTATCATCATCGATTAAATAAAATGTGACCAATAACAGGCAGTTAAATTAATTAAATCATTCTTTTTATAATGCATCTTAGAACAAGTACACAAAAAGTCTCACAATTTTCTTAAAAGTGAAACAAAGCATATGTCCTCCAGTTACACTTTATGTTCTCTGTAATAAAATTATGTATGCGTATTTTTTTGTATTCAGTATTAATAATACTGTAGATCTGACTAAACCCTGGATTCAAGAAAACTGTAAGTTACACATTGCAGAAAACAGTATACTTATTCAGTGGAATAGTTTTAACAAATGTACCAGATACCAAAAACAACTGTAAATATTTTGTACATGTGCAGAGTATTTATACATGTTCTTATCTGTTGTATTTAGCATGATATTTGCTGCTTCAAAACTGTTGCTAAATTATTCATTTTGATAGAGAAGTAAGAAACACAGATTTACTTATTGAAATGGGTGCAGAAAATGGTAGGGCTTTTGTCAGGGTTTTGCCTCTTCCAAAGATGACAACCCTAATGGAATTCCTAGTTGTGGTTGGCATGGTCTAGGAATGTGTCCTGCACATTAAAAATGTTTTAGGGGCTGTGGTCATAAACAATCATGGTGGCTGAGAAGAGATCTTGCCTGTAACATAGATGACCTGGCTTTAATTAATAAACTAATATCCACAACCTTGGCTCCAGACAAATTCATTTATGAGTTCCTCCAAACTGTATCAGAATCAATTGTCTAATTTGTGTCCATCTTTTTTTTTTCCATAATAAATTTTTATTGAAATATATTTTCCAAAAACATTACAAAAATACCAATTTGTGTCCATCTTAATAAATTGCTGTAATGAAGAGACTTACGTTCTACAACTATGGAAACAATCATGTATTATTTTCTCTACAAAGGAGGAAATCTTACTAGAATTAACCAACTTTACACCAACTGTCATATTGGTTCTCCTCTCAAAAATACTAGAAAAGTGCATTCATAAGCAATTATCAGAATATCTAAAAAAAAAAAAACCTCACTCCCAAAAAATAACTTCACAATTGTGGTTAAATACTAAACCAAAAAAAAAAAAAACCAAAAAACAAACAAAAAACAAAAGGGATGATAATTCCAGTGGGGACATGAAACAAGATAACCTTATTTAAATGTTTTAGTGCTTTCATCATTTGAAACTACTGGACCTCCAGAAAACAACCTACTGGCCTATTTGTAACATGGTTTAAAATAAGGCCACATTACTGAAACTGCTCTGTTATCCTTCCTCAAAGAAGCTAAATAAAAAAGAAACTGATGGCAACAAATTGGTAGCACCCCATTCCTTGACTTCTCAGAAATGTTTGATACTGTCTTACCTTTGCCTGCTAACACAACAATGAAATCTGAAAATCAACTGTTCTTCTATTGAGGGGCTTCAAAGTTATCTCAAAGACCACATAGTGTTACATGGTAAAACTCTCACTCCTCCATCGTAGATATAACTATAGGGAGTGCCTGTAAATGTAGGAGTACCTCAGGGCTCTATGTTAGTTCCTCTCTTTTCTACATATTTATTAATGATATGCACAAATATATCAAATACAGTACACTCACCCACTATGCAGATGATTCTACACTAATCTACTCTATGAATTCCTTTAGCCAGCTCCAAGCTCAAATTCAAAAAAGCATTGCAGTTTACTAGAAAACTGTCTCTCTCAGTTACTACTACTACTTAATGCAAAATAAAAAAAAAACAAACGTATTCTCTTTCCTCCGACACTCGCTCAACACATGCATAATACTATAGAAATAACCTCACTAAATAATGCTATCAATGAACATGTAGCTCAAACCAAATTGATAGGACTTATCACTGATCAGCATCTGAAGTCTGATGAACATGTCAACTTCTTTCTTCTTCTTCTTTCAGTTTTTCCTGGTTAGGGGTCACCACAGCATATCACCTGTCCGCTCATGATTGGCAGTGGAGTTTTACGGTGTTGAGTTGCCAGCCCGGCGCTCAACCTTTCACAGAAGGCACACACATGCATGCACACATGCCTAGGGCCAATTTAGAGTGTCCAATCTACCTACAGCATGTCTTTGAGATGTGGGAGGAAAACGGAGCACCCGGAGGAAACCCACGCGACCACAGGGAGGACATGCAGACTCCGCACAGAAGGCACCCCAGCTGAGGATCGAACCGGAGAACCTCTTGCTGTGAGGTGGCAATGCTAACCACTGTGGCCGCCCATATCAACTACGCTATCAATAAAGTAAACCAAAAACTTGGATTACTTTATAAGACCAAACCATACCTCACTGGACAGACTCCTGTAATTACCACTTGCTTACTCCTACTACCAAGTCTGCTGTCCACTGTTCTAGCTAGCCAGCTCACTAAACTATAGCAAAGTTGTAATAAGATATCTATATTCAGAACCCACCACTGCATAGTTCCAAAACAAAAATAAAGTGGCTATAATTGCCCATTTTATTGGTCTCATCTCAACTCAAAATAGCGTGTCTTTTTATAATCAAGACAAAAAAAAATATGTGCCACATATAGTAACTTGCTTCAAAAATATAAACCTTATAAAATTGTAGGTCTCAAAGTCAGCCGGTACTCAGAAATCTAATAAATAGCACTGTGATTGTTTATATTAAATTTTTGTTAACAAAAAAAGTGGAACATCCTCACTTCACAAGTATACCTTAAAGCTAATTTTAAACAGTTTCTACATCTAAAGGGAAAAACACCCAACATTCGAATGTAACTGCCCTTGGACCTTTCCCTAGTGAAAATACTAAAATGTACATTCTCCCTAGCCCTACTTTTATTACTAATACTTGTAAGGCCTGAGGCATTTTCTGTCTCTCACCTTACCTCTCCAATCCACTTTAAACATCTGCTGTACCAAGTAGAGCTATCGCTCTCATAACCAGCACTCATCCTTTTGCTGTATTCCCTCCTATCACCTCCACTTCCTCTCCAATCTCCTGTACCTCATCCCATGTGTTCTCTAATCTCATGCTCTCTCCTGTACCTCATCCCATGTGTTCTCTAATCTCATGCTCTCTCCTGTACCTCATCCCATGTGTTCTCTAATCTCATGCTCTCTCCTGTACCTCATCCCATGTGTTCTCTAATCTCATGCTCTCTCCTGTACCTCATCCCATATGTTCTCTAATCTCATGCTCTCTCCTGTACCTCATCCCATATGTTCTCTAATCTCATGCTCTCTCCTCTTCCTCATCCCATGTTTTCTCTAATCTCATGCTCTCTCCTCTTCCTCATCCCATATGTTCTTTAATCTCATACTCTCTCCTGTTCCTCATCTTTTTCCTCTTAGTTATCTTACCTACTTACTTGCTCTGACTCACTATTCTCAGTTCCTCTTAAGTTTCTTTCTGCTCTTTCTTACCTGCTCCCTACTGGGATATGTCTATACTATACAAATATAATATATGTTCTGACCAGTACCTTTAACTGGTTTCTATTCTCATTTTATGTTTGTGCACTACTCAGCATGTTGACAAGTGTGCAGACTTAAAAATCACGTGCAACCATTTTTTGCAAATATCTGCAATCTTTCTTTTTCTTCTTGGATGACAGGGTAGTTTTCCATTATGCGAGTCCAGTTTATGAAATGTTTTGTTGTTTCCTTTTACTTTTATTTTTGCTCTCATACCTTGGCTGTTCACAGACTTTTGAGGGCAGTACTCCCTGTCTTTGTATCATCACACTTGTCACTTTGATGATACAATGTCGGATCTTTCCTGCACTTCCTATACTAGTAGGCTGGGTTTTATTCCTCTGTTTCTTAGTAAGTAAATATCATGCAAATGATACACATGGCTGAGTGCAGTATGTCTGTTTATTAATGGAACAGGTTTTGTATTAGCATGTATTTTCTGGGAAAATTTAATTAAAGCTATGAAACACCAATATCTAGCATTAGTATCTGAATGTAATTTTCAGTGATTAACTAAAAAAATTGAAAAATGTATGCGAGGATAGATAGGGTAAAAATATGAGGCAAAATAAGTGGTGTTCTGCAGAAATCACGGGAAATTAATATTTGTATTGGGAAGTATTATGTGTATTTTATACAATGACTATGTGAATCATTTGAGGTGATTGGTTGGGCTTGGGGGGGGGTGTACTACAGCTGTTCCTTTAATTTGGGAAGTGATCTATTTAAATGCTGAATGTGTACTAATCCTTGGTCTGATAAAGTTTCTTATTTAAGGAACGAAAGTGTTCATTTTGTTATTTTGTGTGTTTCAAATAAAGTGTTGTATTTTTTAAATTTTTTAACTTGTGGATTTTGGTTGCTTCAACTGCGGGCAGCAGCTTTACTGGCATTGCCATATTCCTTTTCTTCAAGACAAAAGGTAAAATTCAGTGACATTAGACAAAATCAGAGACAGTTAAGAGTTATAGACTTTGTGATGCATGAGATTTGCTTGTGTGACAGTGAAACAGAAGTAACCTTCACATTTATTTTCACATAAAAGAATGCATAATGCATGGAGGTTTGAAGATCAGCTTAACCAACAAGTGTAACTAACCTTAAAATTGAAAATTTGACAAAAAATGCAAGTAAAATTGCTCCCAATCTGAAAATCATTTCTCTGCATGCCTTTCTGTCTCTCACTGACTAGGTAATGGACTCTGCTGACCCCAACATGATGTCAGCAAGGTAGCAGAACTTTCTGCAAAGTAATCAATAATAGCGGAGCATGTTATGGCAATGGAGGGCATTTTTGGAAGATCTTTCTTAAAAAAAGTGACAATATAAACTTTAATGAAGAGGAAGACAGCAAAGGCAATCAATTAATGAGGAAACAGATTTTGAGAGCAGATAGGTTACTACGATTTTGTCAGTTCGCATATAATCTTTAACTGCAATAACCATACTGTTAGTAACAAAATTGTTACACTGTATAGTTACCTGCATTTTGTGAAGTTGTAAACCTTTGTTAATGGAGATTTCCTCTGCAGACCTCTGCTGAAAAGGGACTTTAGCTCAGCCAGACTATCCTAGTTGACAAATACAAATGAGTAAATAATTAAATAAAGTAAGCAAGCAGACAAAAAAATAAGTAACCAAATAAATAATTAAATGCAACTGTGATCTAAAGTTTCTCTCCTATCTGTAGTTTTCAGACTTCTTCCTTTTCTATTCTTTCCAGATGCTGGAATTTCCTTATGCCTTAAATAATAATTTCCTAACTACATCATTCCTGGATTTTTTCATCTTGAATCTTCTGAAATACTCTTAACTAATTTATCCAGGTCCTCAAGTCATAGATACTGTGTACTTTCCCTAGGCTGCAAACATTAGCAAAGTGGACAGTTTCCATCATCTCTACTACAGCAAAGGACTGGTGAGTGAGGTTAGTGTTTATAATTTCAGTCGTATCTTAATATTTCTCATTTAGATACTGTAGCCATGTTTCTCTTATTCTATCTGTAGCTCAGTATGCATTGAGCATCCCTCCTTCCCCCATGTTAGTTCCTCATTTGGAGATAGAACAGCTATGTGTCATTCCATTCCATTCTGCCGAACTGTGTACCTCCCTTCTAGCAAGCATTAAAGCTTTTTTTTTGTTAAGTGGGAAATCTACTTTTTAAGACATTGACCTTTGTTTAGTTTTTCATTTGTACTATTTTATGTTATCACTCAGTCACTTGTGGTTTCCTTTATACACTTGCCACTTAACTATATGTGATATGGAAAAAAAAAACAAATAATAAATGATTCTTTGTGGCCCTGGCTTTAATATATGGTTTCTGTCTCTTTCTAACTGAAGTGTAAACTGTATCATACCACAAAAAAAGGCACATAGTTTAATGTCTGCTGTGAGGAATATCAGAAGAAAGCCAAGTGATGCTTTTAACGTGTCATACGGTGCCAAACTTTGGTGCTAGTTTTGTTTTCTTTCCATACACTGTGCTGCTGTATTTAATGATTTGTGGCAGTGGTACTCTAATGGCTGATGTGTGCTTATGAAGGAGAAACAGCGGTAAGCTGGGTGTTATCAAATTAACTGCTACATGTAAGCCGAGGAAATATAGTAATGTCATATATAAGAAGGGATATTTTTTATAAATTAGGGCAACAGGTCTGTCTCCACAATGCATGATGAAATGACATGAGTGTGTTTATACACAAAAGCATTACAGATTATAGGCAGCCATAAAACACAGAATTAGTGTTAAAGGACGGTAATGACATTACAAAGATCTGAGGTCCATGTTGTCACTGTTTTAGAGAAGGAACTCTTGATGATCTCATGCAATTATCCATGCATTATTTTACGTCAGGGACCTGTCAACCAAATATCTTTAATTACTCACTGCACCACCTTCAAAATAAATGGAAAGTGCAGACTAATGAATGATGTTTCAGAAAATGATTGTGAACTTTCAGCTTCATGACATCATTTGATTGCACCTAGCATGCAAGTTTCTCTTTATGATACAACGAATGTGCTACAAGAAACTTCCCCTACTAAACAAATTCAACACTGGTATAGCACTCAGAAATGTTGAGTATATACAGTTGCATGCACGCTATTCCCATATCATGTTCTGTAAGATTAATCCTAATGAATTAGTTAGCAGTATAAAAATTGCTTTTAAATCATAGACTTGCATAAGCAAAACTATTTCTATTTTGTTACTAAAGCTATAGTGGTTTGATATGTCATGTTTGTCATAAGCATGCATGCTGTGGGGCGAATCGTGAAAGGAGTGGCTTTTTTAATAGATAATATCACACGTCTTCAGAGATGTTCCATTATCTCCACATACACTTTGAAATACCTACATTTATAAACTAATGTAAAGTTTCATAACTCACATATCATATAATTACATTTCTCCAGAATCAGGATCAGTCTGTTAAAAGAGATAATTTCTTATGAAGGAAATTTGTAGCTATGCTTTCATGTTTGAGATCAAATTACTTCACTCCCTTAATTCGATGGATTTTATATGGAGAACATATTGTCAGCAGACCACTTGGTTAACCTAAATTATCTAACTATTATGTGAACATCTCAGCCCTTCGTATCGATGAAGCATGTTGCACATTGCAGCTTTTAGTTTACCAGTCATCAAATCCAGTTTTATTTTATAGTGATTAGTGATGCCTTTGATGCAAGGAAGATCAGAAAGCTGTGGGCTCTATTCCCACAAAAGTTTTTGGGTTTATTTTTCCAAATGACACTATAGTGCAGCATAAGTGGGAGTGCTGCACTCCTGATTGTAATTTCCTTCTGGTGAGCCATTAAACTGAGGTCCCAGCTGCCTGGGAGTTCTGTTAGCTCAGGTAGATTTAAAGGATCCTATTCCACACATCCCAGACAGTATGGGTATTGTTTTTGATGCATTTTTCAAATTTTAACACAGTTCCAAACTATGAGATTGTATTAAGAGCACTGGCATTTCTTATCTCATTACTTTCCATATATATATTTTAATTCACGAACTATCCTCCTGTGATCCTATACCTTACTGTACAAATGTAACTCGCATCAATGTAATAAAGGTTTCCACAATTCATAAATAATCTTCTTTTTCTGAAATTCTCATTTCTTCATACAGCCCATAATACATAACATTCTCATTTAGTGTGTCAACATCAAACAAGCATTTCCATATTATTTCTAGAACTTCTTAGTTCTTTTGCAATTAAGAAAAAATGAATTACACTGCCTAATCAAACTGCAAGCATGTAAGAGACCAGGGGTCAACATTGCCTGAGGAACATCTTTTAATGGGGAGTGGACTGATGCGTTCAAGATGCTGAAATGTGTAGCATCCCTAGGTAGGCAAAGAGAGGGCACTTAGAAAGGGACCCCTACTTGTAACCTTTGGACATGGCCTCTCCCAGATATATTCAGGCATACTATGAAAGCATGGCTAAATTTGAAAAGAAAAAACTCCCAAGATTACAAAATAGCATTTGGAGAAATAGATTAGTAATCAGTTTATGTTTGTGTTAAATATGTTTGGGATTTTAAAGACTTGCCCCCACTGTCTGGTGCTTAACACAGTTTATTTTTCATCATTAACGTTATCTGTTCACACACACACACACACACACACACACACACACACACACACACACACACACACACACACACACACACACTCGCAGTTCCAATAGAAGTGCTAAAAATGCTAAAAGTATCTACTATATGGGAGATTTATTTTTATATTTCTTTATTATATTTTTTTACATTTTTATTCTGATATTGTATATCTTTATAACTAGAGACAGATCTGATGAAGTTGGCACGAAGGTGCCTCAGGTCAGTATACAGACTTTAACTAAGTGTTTAGATCTCTTTACATCTCCAGAGGTTCCTCATCTGGATCATATTACATGGAAAAAATTCTTTAAAGGAAGAGGTGAAGACATCCAGCATCCAATCAATGGGTATGAGGAAGGCTCACCCTCGGTCCAGCCTCCTCGGCTATCCAACCAGAAACAATAACTGCATTTGCCTGATAATAGTCATGCATACAGCAGCATTCTTTTGTCCAACAGTAAAGGGACTGAGACTTTTCAACTCAGACTGAGGCTACTGGAGTTTTTCTTTATTTTGGATATGAGCACATTCTGTTTCTTAGCATAAATGCACTAAGGCAAGTTTTGCTGACAGCTGGGACAACCTGAACACTATGACTAGAGCCCGGAGATATTTCCATTGTACGGTGGTGCTCGACACTAGTTTTTTTTTAGTTTTACTTGTACTTATTGACACAGATATGATTCGGGGTAAACCTCGACGATCCATCCATTAATTCCGGGTTGGACATAGCCTTGTATGTCAGGCACACATCACCTCTGAGAGCAGGGTGCGACTGAGAGCTGCTTTCTTCAATTCTTCCACATGGCAGCATATACAGACAGATTTTTGGTTTTTACTTTTTTGGGGTTTTTGGTCTCTCAACTGCAACTGCTGCAGAGGTGAGATACATAATGTGAGTGTCAAAAAAAGGCAGCACTGTCAACCTGGGTCCCCAGGTCCCTGATAACCTCTTGTTACAGTGTGCTGCCATGCCACCTATAGGGGTTACCTTTGGCACCAGCTATCTGTTTCCGCGAGTCCCTTCTGAAAGGATATCGTGTCGATCCTTTCTTTATGGCGCCCAGTTTGCAGTCGTCTGCAAACTTTGTCAATTTGTCAGCCCTCGGACACCACTTGTGACGGCAGGGAGTCTGACACAGCCGCCAGCAACTCTAACCCTGGGTTCCTCTGGCTCAGGGCCCCTGAAGGATACCACACCAGTCTTGAGTAGTAGTGAAGTTTGCTTTAGAAGTTCTTCACGTGTTTGGAGATACATTATACCCTCCAGTGTCTCTTTCAGGAAGGCTGTGTGGGGTTCCTGCGTTTGAGAGGGTGGCCTAGCATGCATGCCAATTTGTCAGTTTCTTCCCATTTTTGTTTTTAGGGTGGTAGGTTTAGAATTTTGAGCCCCTTTGAGTGACACCAGACATTAAGCCAATTGTTAAAGCTGGATCTCTCTCTCTATATATTGTGGCATCATTGAAGGAAAGAAGGGATATCATGCTGGGGGTTATACCTGCCCTGCTGGGCTACATAATTTTGTGGTTTATGTGCTGCTTGTGGGGTGTCTTGAGGTAGCAGTTGTTTTTGGAGGCCTCTGCTGTTTAGGGTAAATTTTACTCAGAGCCTCCGTGTATTTCTGTGTGTGTGTGTGTGATTCAGTTTGGTGGCATTATGTGAGCTGTGCTGGTTTTGTGGTGTGTTGCCTTCTCCTCCTGTCTGGTCTTGCCAGTCCTGAGTTGAGAGAGAGCAGCCTCCAGTTTGGCTATTAAATAGCATCTCTAAGTATGTGTTGTGTGGGGAGAGGAGGAGGGGGTTGTCTGTCATGAGGCAGTTATAACATTGCCTCCAAGATTCCCCCCAATTCAACTGACCTTTGGACATGCTAGAATAATATTGGGAAATCCTTAATTGAAAACAAGGGCCAGTGGGGAGTGAGGGTGTAGTGCTTTTAATTTTTAGTGCTGACTTATATGGGATTCGGTCTTGGAAATCCAAGGTAGACCAGTCTGCTCTTTGACAATACAAATGGTTAGAAAGAACCATTGTGTACATTGAGAAGCACATTCCTAATGAATGGGTATGTTATTTTTACAAATCATAGAAAACATCTCCGAAGAATACTTTACTAAATGCCCCACATTTTCCATATGCCAAATATTGTCATCTGTCGCCGGTATCACACACTCCTCTTTCACCCCTCTGTAGATGAAGCATTCTCAGTATAAGTACTGTTATTAGTCACATACTTATGTAGAGCAACCCTTCACCTTGACTCCATAAGCCAGGTTTATCAAGACGTTCTTTGCATGGTGTACTTTCCCACAACACTGCAAGAAAGTCTCATAAACATCTTTTTAGAGAGGATTTAGTTCTCAGACATTGAAATAGTGCTGTAATAATTATGAATCACTTCTTCAAAAAAAAAAAAAAAGATGTGAAGGTTAAGTCATAAATAGGTTATTTAGGAACAAGAATCAAAGTGCATATCTGTTGTATTTGTACATCTATCAGTTTAACTATAACTTTCAAAAAAAGAATTCTGTGCTGGCTGTATTGTATTTCCTACATACTTAGCATGAATAACATTCTTGTATGTCTGCATCACAGTTTAGGTAACGTCTGAAACTACTTCCATGACAAATGAATATTTTCACTACTACTTCCTGACTTCCCCAGAACATTTATTTCAGTTTGCATGCATTTGAGATCATTATTATGCCCTTTCACATTCTCAAAGAGTTTGAGAATTTCCTTGTGCCCTGGCCAAGTCTTGTGTGTATGAATACTCACCTGGGGTTCCCCTAAAAATAGGCCAAACCTGCTGGGACTAACCTTGCTTACAAACGCAAGTCTTGCCACTCTTGAGGCTAAGTAAGAAAGATTTCTACTAAACTTATTGAATAACTTGCTTGGTTAGCATTTATACTTTTTAAGATTCAATATTAAACAAACCTTTAATGGTTTTCACTCTTACTTATTTTTTGCCTTTTAATGGTTATATGTTCAAAGATTCATAGGTATGCACTAGGCATGCATCCAGAAGAGCAGTGAGTATCCTATATAGCTAAGCCTAATGTATGAGGAATAATTTAGGCTCCCCATTGAAGGAACAGTGCAGTACTTACCCAAGAAGACAATTTACGACTAACCATCTAATGATCCAGAATAGTTTTCAGTGCAGCCAATGTGTTGTTTTGCTTGACCCAGGGGGTGCAGTGGTGCAGAGGTTAACATTGTTGCCTCACAGAAAAATGTTCTCTGGTTTGATTCTTGGCTGGGATGCCTTCTGTGTAGAGTCTGCATGTTCTCCCTGCATTTGTCTGGGTTTTTTTCCACATACTCCAGTTTTCTCCCACATTCCGAAGATATGTGTCTGGAGTATTTCTCCCTGAGCCTCCACTGAAAATAAGCTCTGTCCTAGTCAGACTTTCCCGGTCAACAAATGTTAAATAAAGAAATAAATTAATGTAGGGATGGTTTATTCTTTAAATTGAAGATCTAAAATCAATCAGTCTATCAGATTCTATTTATGTGTCAATGAAGGTAAAGGTCCTTGTTGTGGGTCTTTATGATAGTGATAGTCTTGTGTAGGTGCAGGAGATGAGACAATGTAGGGCATGTTTTTTTTTCATGGTGCAGAAATAGAAGCATAGGGTACAGCATAAAAGTACAGATTATAGCAAGAGGGCTTTTAATCTATCACCACAGGTTAGGGAGTTTACTCCAGTAATTTTCTTAGGAATTTTTGGGGCGTTTTTCATTGGGCAAGATGCTTGGAGAGGTACATGTCAAAGGGGATGGTACATTCTGATGGGAGCATGCAGGGGAAGTATGACTTGATTATTCCTGTACACATTGCCTTTGCAAATTAGCTGTTCCAGAAAGACCTGACTATGACTGATATATTGCTGACCAAGTTCAGTGTGGATGAAGGCGCCCATATCCCTGATACCTGGGTCAGTTTTAAGGGCAATGCTTTTAATATGGTATGAGCTAGGGAATTCTTACTTTCCAAACAAAACCACAGTACATTTTGTTTTGACATTAAGATTTCGACCATGGATGGTACACTAAGCTTAAGTTAATCAAGCCCACATTGAAAGATGTGACTGTCAAAAAGAGAGCATGTAACAGTATCTACTTTCCAGTCATTAGGTTCATAGGTTCATAAGTTGGTACTAGGCTATCGTCCCTAGGGCCTATACAAGCCTAGCTATAACAATTCCCAGGCTATTTCTTCCCACACTATTTACTTCTCTGGACCCCTGTCTAGCAGGGCGACTGACATGATCCCCGGGGTGAATTTCCTTTCTCCCATCCAATCGTCAAGGTTTCTTTTGAAGAAGGCCAAGGAGGCGCTCTGTTTGACATGTTTGGGCAGTCCATTCCAGAGTCTGGGGACTCTCTGGGTCAGGAACCTATCCCTCCAGCATGTTTTGTTTATTGTGATGACAAGGTTTAGATCCCTGGAGTGTGTGGCTCTGAGGGATTGGGATTTCTTTAAGTGCAGCATGTCCAACAGCTCTGGGTTTGACATGGCCTTGTATGTTAAGCAGAGATCGCCTCTGAGTAGACGATATGCGACAGAGTATAGCGGTAGTTTTTTAAGGTGGTCAGCATAGGACATCTGCTTTAGGCCTGTGATTCTTTTAATGAGGTATTTCTGCGGCCTTTCCAGTTGTTGCAGATGTCTTGAGAGGTACATACCAAATGGGGCATTGTATTCTATGATGGGTCTAATGAGGGATGAGTACAGTGGGACAATGACCTCCTTTTTTCTGGATGAAAAGCCCTTAGTGATGAGATGTGCCACATAGAAGGATTTCCTGACTGTTGTGGCGATGTGGTTATTGAAGGTGAGACCACTGTCCACCTGTGTCCCTAAGTCTCTTATCACACTTTTGGTGTTTAGTGTATTGCCACCTATGTGCTAATTCACGGGTACATGTTTTTTCCCAAAGGGGATAACTATACATTTCTTGGCATTGAGCTTGAGCCCATGGCTCTGGCACCAAGCATCTGTTTCTGTAAGGCCCATTTGTAGAGTATCCACATCATTTGGGGATTCAATAATGGTTCCCAGTTTGCAGTCATCTGCGAACTTTGTTAGCCAGAGTCCCTTAGTGTTGGCCTGTACTTCAGAGAAGTACAGGCCAAACAAGAGCGGTACCATGACTGAACCCTGAGGTACTCCACTTGTCACTTGTCTGGAGCTGGATTTGGAGTCAGCTACTTTTACAGTGTGGGTTCTGTCAGTAAGCCAGTTGGCAACCCATCGAGTGATGTAGGGATTAATGCCCAGCTTAGTAAGTTTATATATGATTCCAGAGTGGGGGATGGTGTCAAAGGCCTTGGCGAGGTCCAGATAGGGTGTGTGGACTGCCTTTCCCTCATCCACGGCTCTGGAGACTGATTTGAAAAAGTCAATCAGGTTCAGGAGACAAGATCGGCCCTTCACAAACCCAAACTGGGTGGGGTCCAGTGTTTGAAGGTTGCCAATATCTTTGTTTATAAGTTCCATGATAATATGTTCCATGGCCTTGCAGATCAGGCTCATCAGACTGATGGGGCGGTAGTTCATGGGATCCAAGGTGGATCCCCCCTTGTGGAGTGGGATAACTGTAGCTGTGCGCCACTCAGTGTGCACGGAGCCTGAGATGAGGGTTTGATTAAACATGACACTTAGGTGAGGTGCCAGTTCATTTTGTAGTTCATGTAGTACACAGCCTGGGATGTCATCTGGTCCCATGGATGCTGTATTCTTAGCTTTGGAGAGTGCGTTTTTTACCTGTGTGGCCGTTATTACCGGCATTTGGCAATCTTCCAGTATTGAGATGGGCCATTTAGGGGTTAGAGGGGATGACTTTGGCACTGAATCGATCTTCCAGGATATTGGCAGTATCCTTGGCATCAGTATATTTAATGTCATTCTGTTGTAGCTCAGAGCAGATCTGAGCATTGACATTTAGATTTTTGACATAGTTATAAAATACCTTGTGGTTGTCTTTGGAATCTTTGGCAATTTTATTTTCATAACTAGCTTTGGAGGATTTTACAAGGGATCTCAGCTTCTTACTGAGGCTGGTAAGGGAATTTTTTGCATCGTGGGATTTTCCTCTTTTCTGCAACAGTTTTTTCCTTTTGTTGTAATGTTTGTTTATGGCAGGGGACCACCAGACTGGCTTTGTGAGCCGTACCATATTGACTTATATCTTTACATGTGAAAAGTAGAAGCCTTGAGGAACACCCTTGGTGACATTTTATCTTTTATCTTTGTATGGAAGATCTATCCCCTGAACCTATGTGTCCTGTTAGTGAGCCATCTGGCTTTCATTACTCTGTGAAATAATTCAATTAGACTGAGTATGCAGGATCTGCCTTTAATAAAGCCAAATTGATTTGGATCAAGTTTCCTTATTTTATCATTTAAAAGAGCTGCTCTGATATATTCATTGACCTTACAAATGATACTGGTGAGACTTACATATCTGTACTAACCTGAATTTGTGGTAGGGGCACGTTTATGTAAAGGGTGCACTATAACAGTTCTACAATCATCTAGTACATTGCTGGTTTAGAGGCTAATGTTAAAGTTGTTTAGAAGAGATTGGGCAAAGCTGATATTTGAATTTACTAGAAGTAGCCAGAAATATTGTCTAGAACCATGGAAAATGATGTTCATGGTCTTTGATGTAGATATTAAGGCTTGATCAAGAGAGATCATAAGTGGAGGTGTGATTAGGTGGGTAATGGAGAAACTGAAGGTTGGGTATGTGGGGTAAAACTGGAGCTGAATTTATTGGCAGGGATGTTGATGATGGTCTCAGGGTCAGAATAAGTAGAACAAAGAGATACTAGCTCTTAGCAGAACCAAGTGGTCCATTTGCCAGTCATCATACTTGCTTAAGAATGTGCACAACATAAATTGCCAGGACAAGTCAAATAATGCATCTACTGTAACCAGGAGCAGTCAACAAAAAGTCCCATCTCATATCCAAATAGGCAAGTCTCACTGGTCACCTCAGATGTTTCTCAGATATGATATGTTAAAAAAGGTTGATTGTAGTACTTCTTTCTCCTTGTCTTGCCTGGTGCTGAACAGGATAGTACAGAGTGTTTGTTCAGCAGCACAGTAGACTAGATTTGAAATAGAAGGTAAGAGAAGTATTATCATTTTAAGTGGATGGCCTTCCAAATATAAGTTTCTAATGCTTGCTAGTATAAACAAGTAATGATAAGTATAGAGGAGTTAATAAAATAACTCAGCTTCATGATAACTTAGCAACTCATGAGCCACTGGTTTAAGAATATAACAAGCACAGTGTGGATATAGTAGGACATTCCAAAATAGTCATGAAGCAGCAGAAACAGTACAAGGGCAGTTCACAGATTAAATATTGTCATGTTCTGCTTACAGTCATTAAAAATGCAACTTCTCAGTCAGTCCCAAAACTTAAGATAAATTTAATCCCTTTTCAGTCTAGGAATGCAACATTAAGAAAAAGCAAATTTGAAGCAAAACAGCACATACAAAGTAAATAAAAATACAAGAACCGGGCAGATATGCAAATAATAAGCCAAAAATCCAAAATAGTCTTAGAGTAGCAGCCACAAAACACTGGCAGTTTTCATGATTTCATTTCTAGGTTTGCTTGTGCCTGGTTATTTGGTGAACAATGGGTTTGATCATACCCCATTTTGTCTGGTCTGACAATTGCATTCAGTGCCATACTGTGTACTCTCTGTAAGACTCTCCATCCCCTACAGTATACTGTACCACAGACAGTGTGTTGTACTCCACATGTGAGCACACACCAACCAGTGTACACCAGTACCATCACCTCCACACTTCCAAAAGATGTTGGTGTCAAACTATTGGTTAACTGTCTGTTTAGCAGTCACCTTGGACAGGATCAATACTGCTAAAGCTGATTTGGATAGCCATATATAGTTATTTGTCTGAAACAGATAATTTAGTCTAATTTATATGATAACCATTTGTAAGCATTCCAAAATACACCAACTGAAACTTGGAGTTACTTAGTTTTAAACCTTTTTTCTTCTCACTTTTTATACTTTTTTGTAGACAAAAGTAACTTTTCCTGCTCTATTCTATGCCATTTACCACTCTTATAATTTATGTGGTAGTAAAAATTAAATGATCGTGATATTTAAATCTATCCATAGTACCAGAAATTAACACTATTAGGCAAGACAGGATTCAAACACAAACCTTATGGCTCCCCTCTTATTTCAAACACAATGCATTTTATCTCTTTGCTTCTTCCTAGTCATCAGTCAGAGGTATATGTATCTTAAAACTTCTGAATATAAACCTGTATTTCTCAAAATTGTTAACAAAACCTCATGGGTTTAATTCTTTTATTTATTTATTTATTTTCTGTAAGTTTAAGTGCTCTGGAACAGACTGTCCATCCATATAAAACAAAGTACATCCCTATCCATATTCAAGTGCAACTTGGGTCTATGGATGGAAAACACGCAATTTACCCCAGTACTGTCCCCTGTACTACTAATGGACAGAGGCCGTTCCTAAATGCTTTATCCCATACATGGGTCCCCTCATATTATCTATGGTAAGATCTCAGTTATAGTCATTAGAAGTAATATATGATTATTGACCATGGGATGGGCAAGACCAATCTCTAACCAAATGGGATAGGTTAATTCAAGTACAAAGAGGGGAAAATGGCTAGGCTTAAAATGACCCTCAAGGGCAGCTAGCGTAGTACTTACCTATGAACCTAAATAAACAATGTCAGCTACTTCCGTTATCAAGGACCTGCATAAACTCATCCACATTAGTTAACAATGGCCTGTCATTTGTGAATCAATACTACAGACATTTACACTTTGTTCTCTCCTAATGTCATCTTAAACTTTGTCCCGTTATACTTTTTGAGGTCTGTTTTAGCTGTTATTTATTTTATTTTATTTTATTTTACATTTGTTGACTGGGAGAGTCCAACGGGATTACAAGTCCGTTTTCAGTGGAGGCCTGGGAAGAAAAGCTCCAAGAGAACAATTTTTTACAAAACATAGTACTTTTGACATACAATTTCCATAGAAGAGACTTTGACATACATATATATTAACTTATGATTATAAAAAATGTTGTTTAAGTGTCTTTTACTGTGTTCTTCACTGTTTTATAATAAATGCTTTGTGTAGGCATCAAACTCTTAAAAATAAACAAATAAACAAATAATCATCCCATATTTCTTTCCAGATAATGTTTATAATGCATTCTACCAAGTTACCTAGCACAGTAATCAGGTTGGTGGGATAATAGTTTCTGGGATTCTTCAGCATCCCTTTGTGTATTATTATTATTATTATTATTATTATTATTATTATTACTATTATTATTATTATTATTATTATTATTGCCTTTTTGTGTTCTTCTGACATAACTTCAGCACCATGTTAAGCTGTTGATGTTAATGTAAGAGTAAACACAAGTTTGATTCTCCTAGTGTCCTTTGAAGTATGCAGTCCAATCCTATCAGTTTATAAGATTTTTACTGCATTATTTTTTGTTCTACTATCTCCTTGGTAACAAAAGCATCCCTTTGCTTTTGAAGTTACTAATTTAATGGTTGTTTATTTGTTGGATGAGGAAAAGGAATGATCCAAATAGACCTGCTTTAGCCATTAGCAAAAGTTATGAGACATTAAACCAAACCTCCATCTGCCTGATTTGTTGGTAGCTCTGATAGATAGAAAAGATCCCATGGTATTTATTAAAAAAAAAAAGAGTAGGGGAATTTCCTTGATGACTGGCTAAATAATTTCCCCCAGTCAGTATGAATACAACCTGAAGTCCCCCTCAAAAGAGGCCTCTGGTTTAGTGGACAAACCTGGTCAACATCAGCATAATTATATATATATATATATATATATATATACATATATATATATATATATATATATATATATATATATATATATATATATATCTACTTCAGAATGTCGACCATTCAGAATGCCGACTTTCATATGGCCAACACCATGTGATTGACATTCCGAAAGACCGACATCCTGAAATAGCGCCATTTATCTACCTGTAAACACAATAAAACTGTGTTATGCAGGGAAGCAAGCCCCCACACCCCCTGCTACTTAAATATTCACACTCCGAGATCGCACTACAGTGCAGGAAAGGGGAATCTCCCTGTCCCACACTGTAGCGGGATCTCCACTATCATTTGTCAGCCTTTCAAATGTTCGCTCATATGGTGTCGACCATATGAGTTTCGAACATTTGAAAGTTCGAACAAATGAGGGGCTCCCATATATATATATATATATATATATATATATATATATATATATATATATATATATATATATATATATATATATATATATACATATATATAGGTACATATATGGTTCTCCTTTATTATCTCGAAATACTGAAATCTCGAATTAAAGTATTTCGAGACCATAAAACCCCCCACACCCCCTACTTATATATACTAACTCCATGATTGCACAAACAGAAAAAGACAGTAAACTCACACCCAGACATTCTACAGTCCCTCACACACACATCACACATATACAAACACCAACACATCCAACACTTACACACTCATACTTTCACCTGCCTACCCTAACACACATGTACAACTTACAAATACACTCACATACACTCAAACTCCCACTCAGACCCTTACAAAACACTCACTTACCTTAAATTTCACGTAAATCCGCACACTACATCGGACACCATCCAAATCAAACACTCCACGTAACGTAGCATAAATCCATAACCGCAAATTTGAGATATTTGAATTCGGAATTATGCACTTTCACAACTCTGAATATTCGCCTTTATGGTCTTAAGATACTGAAATTCGAGATTTAAATATTTCGAGATTATAAAGTGGAACTATATATATATATATATATATATATATATATATATATATATATATATATATCATCTGTGTGTGTTTTGTCATACATGCACACAATATATTAAATGAAAAAACACATGCATTTAATATATTCATGTTGGAATATTCATTCAGGTAAAAACATTAACAACAACGATCGAGAAATAGTGTCATTCTAAACAGCTATGAAGTATCAAAAACTATCTTACAATGTAAAACCAAAGGATAAAATTAGTTAGCAAATTAACACTCAAAGAGAGTCAGGCCTGAGGAGCTCAAGGTGAGAGATATAAGAACAGAGTGTGTATAGTAGTAGCAGTAGGAAGGGTAAAGTTAGAGTGCAAACAGAGAAATGACTTCATCTGGAAACAAAAATAGACAGTTTACTTTAACAAGAAATTTTGATGTCTAAGTAAGGTGGCATTTATTAAGGCAGCACTAAAATGTACAAAAGTAAATAAAAACAAAAAAGTTCCTAATCATATTTTTCTGAAGTCACTCATCACTTTGGTTTATTCCTGACTTAGATTGTTCTTATTATTCTGAAGTGTTAACACTACAAACATTCTTCCAGCTCAGATTGAAGTTGGTCCCTGGAAACTTGGATTACCTAGAAAGTCCCAGGAAAAGGCAACTGGCAGTATATTAACCAACATTAAGTACTCTGTTAACTGAAAAACTAGACCAGCTGCCAATCTCAGTGCCATCTCATTCTCAACCCATTCCAAACGTTTGGCCTATGCACCTGGCTCCTAATCAAATCTTAGCTGTTTTAAATAGCTATCCTTTGTCACAGAGTCACTTTTAGCTAACGCAGACTCCCTCAGTGCTTATTTCTCTTACTGACTCTTCAGTTTTTGGCAGTAGCATTATCTGTGAAGTTACATTTATAACTCGCCATCAAGGTCTAGCCACTACTTGAGTGCTCAGTGCATTTGTTGACCAAATCTTTACACCATCCCAAAGTTTTGTTGTAAACTTTCAAGCTAACCTCCTAAACCTTGAATCCATATTATTATAGTGCCCTTTTGGCCTTTTTTGATTAATTGACATTCTGTAGGCACAAATTCCTCTTTTAATGTGATTCAGGAGTTCTTATTTGCATGTCTTGCACTTTGTAAATGGAAACCGATAGAATAAAGTCCAGAGTTACTGACTGGTACACTATAACAATGTAATCACACATTCATTGTTTGCAGCACTCAGCAAAAGGCTGTGCACATGAAATAGACATGTCAAATGTAAAGAAAATATATAAACTAGGACAACTATAGCTCAACAGTCAGCTTGATTGGATTATTGATAAAATGTTATTCAGGTCAGCACAGCCTCACTGAAATGATATAAAGATGTAAAAAATCCAACTGAATGCCAACCGAGAAGTTGGCACAAGATTTTCTTAACATTATCTGCATTATTTTTGTAACTGATTATCTTATTTATTATAGTGTAACTGTGACACCCTTGTATTTGCATGTGTATTGTGCATTGTTACACTTGTTAACCACCGACAGTTTATAGCTGTCAGTTTATTGCTTTAACTTAAAGATATGGACTGTAGTATTTGCTGTGGAGCTTTTCACCAGGGGGGGTCTCTGCTAATAAGGGCCTTGAACTCAGTGGCCATGAATCTACTAGACATTGTTGGGTAATCAAAACATAAAATAAGGTAATAAGCAAACTTTCATCAGCATGTCTCTCTCAAATCATTAATCAGCTTCAAGATTCACTTTTCTAGCTTTCTTAAGTAATAATACACATTGCTGGTTGACTGTCCTCTTTGTTTCTCCAGACAGATTAGCTGTTGCGATTTTTTCCAATGCAACATGGTCGTATACTCATGTGCTATATTCATTACCAAGTTAGGTCAATGTTTCAGCTTCACTGTTTTTTCCTCAGAGTATTGTTGCATTATATTTGACAAAAGCTTGCAGTCTATTATGAGTTATATATTCATATAGTATTAAAACTACCTCTATATATTAAGGACATACTCAAGAAGAATGTGATTTTTTTCCATGAGATAGCAAACATGAACCTCACTAGTATTCAAATGTTTCATCTATGAAGAGCAAATCTAAATGTAATTACTGCTGTTTACACAATTTTCATAGGCACTAGGTATCATTCGTTTTTTCACTGATGCTCCATAGAGACATACAGAAGCAAACACAAATAGACATACAGTCTTACTGCTTCCCAAATCTCATGTCCCTGTCCAAAGTTATTTAACACTGCTGACATCTAAATCCCAGTGGGAGTTAAAATAAAATGTGATTAACTTTGCTTCTTGTTTATCTACCTGAATATATGACACAGAGTATGACAAAATGACTAAAATATTAAATATAATTAAACTTGAGCCCGGAAGAGTAAAATAAAGTGAATTCAAGTGCATTAACTTTAATAATGTTTGCTGACAACAGCATGAACAACAGCAAATATTATTTTATTCCTCTAAATGCCAACTAGCATGATGAAATATTGACTTGTGTCTGTAGTATAGGTAATTTCTGAGCTCTAGAATGATTAATGCACCCTATAATGTCTGACAGTTGAAAGAAATGCTTAAGCTTTCTGAGACAGCTAGTCCTGTAGCACAATATCTGACGGTTTCTGCACCAGGGAGGTTTGAAGTTATGTGCAAAGTTATAAACTTCACTTACACTTATGCTGATTTGCAATATGTGCTATCCATAAAGTCTGGCAAGGTTGTGACAGGCATATAATTCCCTCTTCTGCTACCATTTCATTTGTGATGGACAGTGGCTTTGGGAATTAACATTCACACAACTGCCATCAGTATTTGAGTTTGGAACAGGGCCAGCTGTATGATGTTTGCTTCCCTCCACTGGTAGGGGCAATTAGCCTTAAGGGTATATGGGAAATGTGCACAGCTGCTTTGTATCATAACCAACAGCTGCCATGCCCAAATAAGCTCCACAGTACACAGCTACCGAGGCCAGTCTCAGGCTAACTGAACCTATTTCTCCTAATATGATAGAGTCACTGAGTCTTATACCACCTACAAACTATGCCAGCGAGACACCTCAGCAAAGTGCTACATTTTCCCTACTTGTAGCATTACTTCTGCAGGAGCTAGGAGTCTTGTTAGTGAAATGGAATTCCTGACATGCACTGTAATACTGGCTAGTATGGAATATATAATAGGTTTGGCATGCGGCCTAGTGGGTAAGGTATTTGTCTTTGAATCATTAGATTAAGTGCACTCCTTTTTTGGCTTCTAATTCTCTGAAGTCAAGGTCAATGTCATGGGCCTCTGTCTGACCAAGTTTGCAGATGATTGTAAAGTGGGCACAGTCACAGAATCCCACAGTGACTTAAATGCCCTCCAAGAAGGCCTAATATAGCTTAAATAACTGATTCCAGAGCCCATGTCTAAAACTCAAAGCAAAGAAATGCATTACAGTATCCTTTGGGAAGACAGCTACCCCCTAGAAACTACCACATTGACAAAACACCCCTAATAGTAGAACCAGTGGTCAGATATTTGGAGCTCATCTTTATGTGCCTACGGCAGCAAAGAAATAATTCTATATTGCACAAATTATAACCAAGGATATGTAATCTAGATCCAAGTATGTTATTGTTCCACTGCACATGGCCCTTGTCAGATCAATCATACATGTACCTGACCAGGCATATGCAACAACTATAGCATCCACAGAGGTTCTTCACAAAAGGAATACATGGGCTAAACGAAATGTCCTACACAGACTGTCTCAAAGCTCTAACCCTGTAATTGGTCTCACTCAGACTGCTAAGAGGTGATCTATGCCTGGCCTATAAAACATCCTCTGATCCCACTCTGATGGACTTGTTGCACATTTGCAAAACAAATTACATCAGAATTACCCAATCTAGGGACCTAAACCTTGTCTGCAACATGAATAGGACATGTAGGATGGACAGGTATGTCTCCCAGAGACGTCCTGTTCTCTGGAACAGGCTTCTCATCAATGTGAAGCAAAGTTCTTCCTTAACGCAATTCAAATGTATCTTTGGACCAATGGATGGGGAATTGAAAATTCACCCCTGGTCTGCCACCATTGTCTCTAGTAGATGGAGGCAACCTATTAATGCTTGACCACCCATTTCCAAGCCTACATATACCCCTTAAAATAACCCCAGGGTATCAAAACTAGTCAGATACATTTGGGAAGCATGACTAAGCTTAAAAGGTACCCTCCTGCGATTGTTAGTGTAGAAATCAGCTATGAATTTATATAATACTGCAATATCAAATCACATGTATGGCTCACAATGCTAGCTGCCCATGCATCCAGAGTAAAAGTACCCTCCTGTGATTGTTAGTGTAGTAATCACCTATGAATTTATATAATACTGCAGTATCAAATCACGTGTATGGCTCACAGTGTTAGCTGTCCATACACTCAGACTAAAAGCACCGTCCTGTGATTGTTAGATTAGCAATCACCTATGAACTCATATAATACTGCCGTATCAAATCACGTGTATGGCTCACAGTATTAGCTGCCCATGCAATCAGAGTAAATGTACACTCCTGTGATCGTAAGCCTATTAATTACCTCTAAATTTATATAATACTGCAGTATCAAATCACGTGTATGGCTCACAGTGTTAGCTGCCCATGCACTCAGATTAAAAGTACCCTCCTGTGATTGTTAGACTAGCAGTCACCTATGAATTCATATAATACTGCAGTATCAAATCACGTGTATGGCTCACAATGCTAGCTGCCCATGCACCCAGAGTAAAAGTACCCTCCTGTGATCGTTAGACTAGTAATCACCTATGAATTTATATAATACTGCAGTATCAAATCACGTGTATGGCTCACAGTGTTAGCTGCCCATACACTCAGATTAAAAGCACCCTCCTGTGATTGTTAGACTAGCAATCACCTATGAATTCATATAATACTGCAGTATCAAATCACGTGTATGGCTCACAGTATTAGCTGCCCATGCAATCAGAGTAAAAGTACACTATTGTGATCGTAAGCCTATTAATTACCTATGAATTTATATAATACTGCAGTATCAAATCACATGTATGGCTCACTGTGTTAGCTGCTCATGCACGCAGAGTAAAAGTACCCTCCTGTGATCATTAGACTAGTAATCACCTATGAATTTATATAATACTGCAGTATCAAATCACGTGTATGGCTCACAGTGTTAGCTGCCCATGCACCCAGAGTAAAAGTACCCTCCTGTAATCATTAGACTAGTAATCACCTATGAATTTATATAATACTGCAGTATCAAATCACATGTATGGCTCACAATGCTAGCTGCCTATGCACCCAGAGTAAAAGTAGCCTCCTGTGATCGTAAGCCTATTAATTACGTATGAATTTATATAATACTGCAGTATCAAATCACGTGTATGGCTCACTGTGTTAGCTGCCCAAGCACTCATAGTAAAAGTACCCTCCTGTGACGGTTAGCCTAGTAATCACCTATGAACTTATATAATACTGCAGTATCAAATCAGGTGTATGGCTCACAGTGTTAGCTGCTCATGCACTCAGAGTAAAAGTACCCTTCTGTGATGGTTAGCCTAGTAATCACCTATGAACTTATATAATACTGCAGTATCAAATCACGTGTATGGCTAACATGCACTCAGAGTAGTCAGTTGATGCTGCAGGGTGCTCAAAACAGAGGTTGGGTTCCCCACCTGGTTTTGTGTATCATTCCAGTTACAGTTGCAGAACATAACAGGACTGGGTTTAATTTTTAGAATGACAGTGGCATAGTGTCTTCTTTTCCTTGTCTTATTGATGTGGGATGTATGATTGACTGTTAATGAATACCATTAGAAAAAAATAACTGTTGAACAGTCACCCTCTGCCATTGTGAAAGCAAACAGTAATAAACACAAAAAAAGTGAACAGATGCGGTGCTGTAAGGTAAATTCTGATCACTAAGACTTGTAACAGAGTGATATCCATACAGTGGTACGGCATTTAAGCACTTGATGCAATTGCAGATGGGGTAAAAAAATCCCAGTTAAGTGAAGCATGAGGTGTGTGTGTTTCTCAGTGAAGGGAGAAAGAAGTGGATAAAAAAAATGATTCCACTTTTCTTAAAGAGGAAAAAGAAAGAAAGAAACAGTAGCAGTTTGACCATACCATAAAGAAACTGCAGGACTACAACTGTTTCAGAATCATATACAAAATGGGTGGAAGAACAAGAAGAAATTGAGCTAGAAAATGGCTGGACTGGGGAGAAGTTTGGGGGTGTGAGTGTATTCTAGAAAGCTGAACAAATTGTGTAGATTTTGTATGTTCTCCTTACATTAATGTGCTTTTTTAAGGCATTGTGATTTCCTCCCTCCTGCCAAAATATGCTGCTTAGTGGCTATTCTAACTTATCCCTCGGTTAACCTTTACTGGTGCCCTTGGGCCTGGACTACAGCTGAAAGTTATCTGCAAGCATTACTCCAGTTACCCAGACTATTGATTAATTAAATGAATGCAAATAAGATTTTAAAATATTTATAACAGGGGTGTTTTGTGGGCAATGCAGTTTCAAAGGAGAGGCCAGAGATGAGGATGATGATGATGAGTATTATTATTATTATTAGTAGTAGTGGTAGTAGTAGTAGTAATATCATTATTATTATTATTACTGAGTATTCTAACAGTTCAACGATTTTTGTGGTTTTGTGGAAATGCACTGACTAGCAAAGTATGGGAAGTGGCAAAAGACTCCAATAATTCAGAAGAGGTACATGAGGTGACTGAAGGAAAAAGGGGGTAATATGAGAAGAGACTGTATAATGGAGTTTAGAAAACATCCATGTTCTTTTTGACTCCCCCTCCCCCCGTCTCAAAACAATCATCAAGCTTGTCTCTACTGACTCATTTGTCCCACATTTCCTGGCATCTGAGGACATTTGGCAAGGTAGGCAAGAGTTGGTGACTCCAATAAGTCAGATTTTACCAGGGTTTCATGTTTCAAATGAGTTTACTTTGAAGTAGCATGGTCCACTTGAAGCTATCTTCAGCACCTGCCAAAGATGGTGGTGTGTGCAGAGTCTTTAACTTTCCAAAATAGATTGATAGTTTATTTCTATTTTAGCATGTTTGACAAAATATAAGTCACTAAATAAAGCTACATTTTTTTTCTTTTAATAGGAAGTAATAGCATTTATTCCTGATACATATTTTGAAATAATCTTAACTCCAGGATGCCAACAGTTGTAAGGGAGTTGGGAGAGAAATAGTGGTAGGTGAGGGGTCAGCAACTTGGGTGCCCTAACAAAATGGTGCAAACAGGGCCCAACAATTCTTAAGGTCAGCCCTGACAGCTACAGATGAGAGTTATAATCAATGGCTTCCTTGGATTTGACTCACATCAGACAGAGGACTGTGCTTTCTAGTGTACCCTGAACCTTATGAACAACAATAATTGCAACTTGACAAGAATTATGCTCCCAACACACACAAACGCACATGCATGACACCACAGGCACACACACACACACACACACACACACACACACACACACACACACACACACACACATACATGTACAATATTTTCAAAATATGTGATAAATGATGACTCAATGACCCCAAGCCCCCCCCCCCTTCCACATTTATAGTGCACTGGCACCATTTAGTCAAAATTAACAAAAACAAAGACATACCAGGCATACCTTATTTTTACCCTTAATATGTGTCAACCCTTCAATATTTAAATGCTAACAATTAGTTCTGATGAGTCACTCTTCTAAAAACAGATACCACATGGTTTGCTGCACAGGTAACATGCATCGACCCTTAAGCTAATAAATAAGACAACCACAAGTATTCAAAGAATGTCTTTACCTGAAATAAATAAATTTAAGCATTGTCTTTTCTAGGAAATATGAAGACAGTAAAAGGCTTACACAAAAACTTTAAAGTAAAATACACAAAATTAAAGAAGATGGTAAGACATAACCTAGTATCTAAACTAGAAACTGTCTGCTTCTGGCAAGAGAGGCACTATACCCTTGCATGTTCTTGTTTTTCATACTGTATCTGTTTTTTCAGAACAAAATGGATTTCAGAATCTTTATAGGCAACATAGGATAAGCTGTGTCTGCAAGGCTATAGTCCAGCAAACACTGCAGTAATTCCTGTTACATCAAATTCACTGAGACAGATGCCTGGTGTCAGAAGCATGCCCTCAAGCTCAATGCCAAAAAGTGCATTGTCATCCCCTTTGGTAAAAACTTGGTACCCATGAAAAACCACATAAACTGCAGTCTACTTAACGCCAAATGTATGATAAGAGACCTTGGGACACAGGTGGACAGTAGTCTCTCCTTTGATAATCACATCACCACAGTAGTCAGGAAATCCTTCTGTCACATCACAAAAGGGTTCTCATCCAGGAAGAAAGAGGTCATTGTTCTCCTCTACTCAGCACTCATTAGACCCATTATAGAGTACAACACCCCTTTTGGAATGTACCTCACAAGACATCTGGAAAGGCCACAGAAGTACCTCACAAAGAGGATTTCTGGCCTCAAAGAGATGCCCTACACTCACCATCTCAAAAAAAGTCCAGCTTTACTCTGTAGCATATCGCCTACTCTGGGGAGATCTCTGCCTAACATATAAAGCTATGTTAAACCCAGAACTATTGGAAATGCTACACCTTAAGAAATCCCCATCCCTCCGAGCTACATGCTCTAGTGTCCTAAACCTTGTCACCACAATAAACAGGACATACTGGAGGGATAGATTCCTGTCCCAGAGATGTCCTATACTCTGGAACAAGCTACCCATCTCTGTCAAGCAAAGTTCCTCATTAGCACTCTTCAAGAAAAATCTTGATGAGTGGATGGGAAATAGGAAATACACCCTGGGGATCACTTCTCTGGCTCTGCTTGACAGGGGCACAGGAAATTAACTTTCTTGGGTGGCGTAAGCCAGGGAACCTTGTTGGCTAGGCTTACTTAGGCCTTCGGGCCAGTAGCCTAGTACCTACCTATGAACCTATGCCCAATCCACCATAGGTAAAGGAGTCCTTGTCTCACAGCTGGAATATGGTCTGCCACTGATTGTCTCAAATGGGAAAAGAATAGTATCAAATACAATATGTAGATTTATCACTTTGTCCCCCAGACAAGAATACCGTTGTTTAACAGTAGAAAAAGGCAAACGTCTTCCTGTCAATAACATTGATCTCTTACTGGCTTCTACTCCTACACTCCTATTGCTTTAATTGTTCAGCTGCTAAACTCACAACAAAGATATTCCCTTATAATCTTAGAAACCAGGACCACAGTGGACAGCCAGTAATGAAAAATCAATGTACTAAACACTGCTTCTCTGCACTTGCCCTGATCCCCTACAGAAGCTACTCAATATCAGCCTCAATCAAGTTTTGTGCCAGATAAATGGGGGCAGGGGGCAGCAACAGTCATGCCCTTATACAAATATGGGGCTTCATTGGACCCAGGTAATTACAGACACATCTGTAAGACTGTGGAATGTATCATTATAGAATTAATATATTTGGATAGAGGTGACCTAAAGATGCTTAAGCCAACCCAATTTAGACATTTAAAAAATTAAGAACCTAAATCATAAAAAGTATGCAGTGTCTCAAAGCCTAGACCTTCTTCTCAGTATAATACAGGATAGTGAGACACAACCTTTGTCTTGCATACAAAGCTTCAAAAGACCCTCTTCTGTCATACCTAGTACACATTCTCAACTCCAGTGGTATCACAAACAAACTCTCAAGAGACTGCAATATATTTTGCAAAATAAATAGAACATGTTGGAGGGATAGTGGAGCTGTCTTCCACCCCACATAAAGCAAAGTACTTGCCTTACTTTGTTCAGATGTAATTTGGATGAATGGATGTGTAACCTCAAATTCACACCCAGGTCTAGTGCCACTGTTCCTCATACATAGGGGTAATAGCTAATAGTCCAAACATATCCTTGTTTAGTTCATCAGAGTGCTCTGAGACTTCAGTTTCTTGTAGTATTAAACATTACTTTTAGTGACTGATTACAGAATGACATCACATCTGGTTATCTGACTTCTGGTTCCCATGCTTCCCCCCTTGGCTAGAAGCTTTCAGGATTTAACATGTGTGTCAATAATACACACACACACACACACACACACACACACACACACACACACACACACACACACACACACACACACACACACACAGCCTTGTTAAGATCTGCTGCAGCTCTTGGAAGTCAGAAAACAATTTCAAACCACCACCCTTCCAGAGTAGCAATTAGTTAACCACAACAATGCAGAAGAAAGCTTCCTAGTACAGACTTTTTGTCTCTGGCCACATTGAGAACTTTAAGATTCAATGTTTATGGCCTTAATTAAGTAATTTAATTTCTTACTCTCTTTCAAAGTCAGGTGGATTGAAATTAACCTCTTCTCTTCCAGTATCCTCTGCTAAAACATATAGATTTAAACAGTTACAATAATGCATGTATATTTATTTTTTGTCCAGCAGGGCACACTGTTGGTACATTTTAACACAAGCAGCATTAAAAATACATTTTCAATGCAAACATCTGTACAAATCAGTCTGGTATACAAATGACATATAATTCTTTACAAAATTCCAGCTAGATGTGCTGGCATATGTTACACATCCACTGCCCTACTTCTCCTGGCATAGCTGTCAATGCCTCACATTGTAACAGATGGGTAACCTCAAATTCATAACCAAATCTAGTACAGCTGTCCCTCATGGGTAGAGGTAATAGCTAATAGTCCTAACATAGCCTTGTTTGGTTCATCCTTTGGTTATTCATATGCAAAATATAAGGGCTAAGAACTACCATGGGAATGTAAGGCTGGGATTCTTCAGATCCTAACAGATCAATAGTCTTGGAAGTCCATATGAATCTATGTTTGAAAGTTATGGGAATCTCTCCCTTCTCATCTCAAAGAAAGCACCTCTTTCCCATCATTCCAGACTGAGTTGAAAGTCTACCTTTTAAACCATTCTAAATGCGAATCCACAATTAAGGTCACTTAACATGTAACATAATATTGTGATTTATTTTCTTTACACTGTGTTTTATTTGTATTCTGCTTTTAATTGCATATTTAGACTAGTAAAGAGATCACAACTGTGTTTCTTGAAGTCACACAGAAAATAGAACAGGTCAATAAAGGTTAATCACCTGTGAACTGAGGGTGGAGCTAGGAACTAAACCTTCTGTTTAAGGGGTAAAATAAGTCATTTCAAGGTTTTACTGGAAAAGCTCACCCAGACTCTGCCTCATTGTGGTGTGAAGGAAAGGTTAATTTGTTTTTGCTTTGTTGTATTTTGTATTGCTTCATTGCCTTCTTCTGTTTTGTATGTTGTGATTTGCTTTCTTTGCTCAGTGTTTTACTTGTATTCTTTAAAAGAGACTACAGCTGTGTCTCTTGTGAGTCACACAGAAATTAAGTTTTTCCCAACCCTCCCAACCAGGTGCTATTGTGTTTTTAAACTCAGCTGTCTTTCTAGTTGCTTGCCCCTTATATTAATTTGACCACATATCTCCTTACCTATTGTCTTTCACTGGCTCTTGTGAGTATGCAGAAAATTATCATTTTGTAAAATCACTCCCCTTCAACTATTTAAATTTATTTGCCATCCCATTGTATTTCATAGACCAAGAATACAAAGTGCCTGCCACCTTCCAGTCTATCTTGATTTTTTAAAATTAGTGGCTCTTGACTTAGATAGCCAAACCTTAAGTTACCCCCTCTTTCATATCTAACTGCTTAGTGCACACTGCAGCTCTTAGGATATTTACCCATTTTTTCCATCTTACATTTAAAATCTGCAACATCTATTCCAGGGCCACCAATTATTGTAGATCCTCCATTCTGCCTTTTAGTAGTCAACTTGGGATTTGTGCTTCTGTTCTGCTTCTGGTGAGAGAAGGAGCATAGGGACATTTCCTGGAGACTGCTGATCACTGGAAAGCCTAACAACTGTTTCATAGGAGCATGCTTGGAATTTCTCCTTATAGTTTGCTCCTGTTGAGAGAAGGAGTCAAATGCATTGATTCCTGACTGCTTCTGGTTTGGCAATGAGTATCTGCGTTTGACCTTCCAGACTGGTCTGGTTGCTACTCAGTACATCTACCAAGAAAAGGCTACAACAAGCATATAGAGCCTTTCATCATCTAGGACAAGACTGTGGGTCACCAAACAGCCTGTGGCCTGCTTCTCATCTTGGGATTGATGCTACTGTTTTACTTCTGGTAAGAAAAAAACGACACGAGAATTGTATTGTAGCAGCATGGAGCTGTGGTGACACCAGCAATAACAGTAGTCAGGCAACTCCCTTTTTTCATCATTCTTGACAAGCTAATTCTTTCTTTTCAGTAAGTACTGCTTAATTTGATTCTAACTTCGGAATATCTGCCTAAGTATTCATCTATAAATCATCAGGGTCTTCTTATTAGTTTCCCCTCAGCTGTTTGGTAGTGCCCAGTAGAGATGCAGACACCTTGAGTTGACATTTTTCCTGTAAAAGCATATTCTCATTCCAACTGTATAATCAATAAAAAAGATTTCTTCATGTTTCACTGTTGCAGTCATTATATTTGGGTTATCTGCCTGCAGGTAGCCCTCAGCCAGCCTGAATACCAGAGTCTTGGATTCCTGCATCGGATGCTGTTTCTTCTTCGATGATGTCAGGTCATCAGGGGTATAATACATCCAGCCGACGCCATTACATCAGTCTTTCTTACCGCGCGGTACCTGAAATAGAAGCAGTTCACAAGTGTCAGTCAGCTGACTCCTGAAATTTTCGTTTTTGAGCTTCAGAACCGAAGTCTTCAAAAAAGCTAAGTACCCCGTTGGGGATCCTTTTTCTTGCTCTTAACTGATGTCAGTAAAAGTTTACAAATTGTCTTACCTGTGGAAAGCAAATACCTCATAAAGATTTTCATTCCTACTGCATTCCTTGTTTAGGCCCAGAATACAACGTCCCTCACTGTTGGTTTTGTGCCTTATTCAACCCTCGAACTATTCATTGTTGGTCTATTTTTGCAGCAAATTATTTTGGTACTCTGTATAACTGTCCAGAAATGGCTTTGGTAAGCCATCTGACTACCGATATTCTGAAAAAAACGTAAGGATAAAGACAGAGACAGACCGCATAGGTCCAAAACTGCCGACGACACTTCCGTTAAGCTAGTCGCCAGTCCACTGGTACTCAATGAGGTGCTTTCGCAGCCCGTGATACCCACTATTTCAGATTCGCAGGCCTCTACTGAGACCCATTTGGAGTCCGTAATGCTGTGAGATGCTTCTTCAACTATGGAACCTGTGGATGTCTCTATCTTGGATGGGTCCGGAGCCACTGTGCAGGCATCAGCTTCTGAGGGTGTATTCAGGCCTACAGACTTGCATTTTAAACCAATGCCATCTTCTTCATCCAGGCCTAAAACTCGACCCACGCCTAGAAAACTGACGTCCAAACCGCATGGTGAGGCCCATATGTCTAAAAAACAACTGCTTAGAATGGCTGAAGACCTTATTACTTTAATTAGGGGAAGCCAGCCTTCCCCCTCTAAGAGACCTAGAACTGATTTTCCTTCTGATTCTTCTGATCAGGATTCTGATATTTCTGTTTCTTCTGATTACCAGGATTTGCCCTTATCTACCTATGAGGATTCTGATGCAGAGGATTTCATTCCCTCTGCTTCCCTTCCAGAAGATTTTTCTTTTGGCGAAACCTTGCACACTCTTAGGGAGCATTTCCACTGGGAAAGCCAGGATTACTCTGACTCCAAAAAGAGGCTTAGGGAATTCTTACTCCTTCCTCAACACAGGCCTTTAGCTATCCCTCCTGTTCTGGACATTGTAGATGATGCTTTCTTGGAATCTAGCCTGTCCCCAGACACTTTACCTCCAGCTCCCAGAAAACCTGACAGGTATTATGGAGTACCTGACTCTCACAAGTTCCTCTTCAAGAATTCTACTGTGGATCCAGAGAACATTTCCCAAGGTCAAAAGGGCATTAAGGCCACTGCTGCCAAAAATCCTACCCCTTCTGATGGAGATTCTAGAGTCTTGGACAGATGGGGCAAGAAGGTATACACTTCTGCTACTTTGGCCATTAGGGTTTTAAATCACCAGTTTCATATGTTAAAGTACCAGCAGTATATTATGGGACTACTTAAACAGAAAATGATGTTGATTCCTGACTGTGCTGAACACAAAGAATTACAGGATTTAATGCATTCTGCTGAATAAGTTGGTAAACATACTTTGCCATGTGGTTTTGACTCTTTAGCAGCATCTTGCAGGGCTGCTGTCACTGGGTCTGTACCTGGAAGGCATGCTTGGCTTAAGGAGCAAAACTTGCCAGATCATGTTAAAGCTAAATTACTGAATGCTTCCTTAAACCAAGACCACCTGTTTGGCAACAAAGCAGAAGAAGTCCTCAAAAAGATGGAGGAAAAAGCTAAATCTATGCAATCTGTTAAAGATTTCTTGCAGGTACAGCCTCCCAGATTTAGTAGGCATTGGCCTTCAAAGAATTGGACCTTTCCAGTCTCTTCCAGGCCTTCTCAGTCCAAACCTAGGAACAGCAGACCACCTAGGGTACAGTCTCAGGCTATGCACAGGCCTAAGCAGTGGGGGCTCCCACTTCCAAAGCAGGAAGTAGTAAGACACCCCCCTATGGAAAAATGACACAATGACTTAACCTTAACCCTTCCAAGACCTGATCAACTGCCTGCTCCCTTAGGAGGAAAGCTCGCCCTGCATGCAAAAAACTGGGAACTCATTACCCAGGACAAAAGGGTTTTAAATATAGTTTTCCAAGGATACATAGTCCACTTACACTCCCTACCAACCCCAAACGGTTGGCCAGACCTACCCCCAAATCAGTGGGCAGAGGCTCACCAGCAGGTGCTGTCTCTTCTAAGTATCAGGGCTATTCAACCTGTCCCAGCAGAAGAAAGGGGACAAGGTTTTTATTCAAGACTTTTCCTGGTACCCAAAAAAGACAGCTCTTGTTGTCCTATCCTGGACCTCTCTATTCTAAACATCTTTTTGGTAATCCCAAAATTCAAAATGCTAACACTTCAACAGCTGCTTCCTATGGTAGGCAAAGATGTCTGGTTGGCAACCTTAGACTTAAAGGAAGTTTACCTGCACATTCCAATAAGGGAATCTTGCAGGGAATACCTACGCTTCAGGGCAGGCTCCATGCACTATCAGTTCTCTGCACTTCCCTTTGGCTTATCTACTGTGCCCAGGGTTTTCACAAAGTGTCTAGCTCCAGCCATTGCATTTTGCAGGCAGAGAAATATTCAGATATACCCATACCTGGATGATTGTCTGATTCAGACAGAAAGCCAGGACTTGCTATTAAAACATCTGGCATTTATAAAGAAGCTTCTAACCTCACTGGGGTACACCATAAACAAAAAGAAATCTCACTTAGTACCCTGCCAACAGATTGTATTCCTGGGAGCAAGCTTGAACACAACTTCCCAGATGGCTTTCCTCACTCCAGAGAAACAAGTTTATTTGACAACCTACTTCAAACTACTGGCCACAATGACCCAGCTATCTGCAAGGAAAATTCTGCAAGCCCTGGGGTTCATGGCCTCTTGCATTCTACTAATTCCATATGCAAGACTGCATATGAGGAAACTACAATGGTATCTAAAAGCCTATGGTGTCAACATTCTCATGACCTGGAATCAATGATTTCTATCATTCCTTGTATAAAGACAGAGTTCCTTTGGTGGGCAGAGGCCTGCTACCACAATAAAGGGCTCCCTTTCACTCTACCCCCTGCCACCCAAACCCTAACAACAGACACATCAGACTATGCATGGGGGGCTCACTTGGCAGGGCAGTGCATTCAGAGCAAATGGAACCTGAGTCAGATGCACCTGCATATCAACCAAAAAAAAAATGTTAGCTGTACAGAATTCCCTGACAATCTTCAAAGACCACATCCTTCCAGGACAATTATCAGTAAAGACAGACAACACCACAGTTATGTAGTACATAAACAAGCAGGGAGGAACCCACTCATACCCTCTCTGCATACTAGTCATGGCTCTGTGAAACACAGCCTTGAGCTACCAAGTGCACCTACAAGCTCATTTCCTGCCAGGCAAGCTAAATTCACTGGCAGATGACCTAAGCAGAAATCTCATGGACCCACACGAATGGAAACTGGAACCAAAAATATTCAAACTCTTGAGGAACAAATGGGGGACTCCAGAGACAGAACTGTTTGCCTCCCCTCAGAACTATCAATTAGACAAATTCTGCACAAGGACTCCCCACAGTCAAGCTTGGAAAGTGGATGCCCTGTCCTTTACCTAGGAAAGCCTCTCGGTTTTTGCCTTTCCCCCTCTGCCTCTTCTCTTGAAGGTTCTGTTAAAGATCAAACAGGACAAGCCAAGGACAATACTGATTGCACCAGACTGGCCACACCAGCATTGGTACCCCCTCTTGTGCAGTATGATACTGCTGGAACCATGGCACCTACCTCAGACACCTTCCCTGCTGTCCCAGCAGGTGGGCCAGATTCTGCACCTTCAGCTTCAACCCCTGAATCTTGCAGCCTGGCTAATTCCTTGAGCTCTCCAATAGCATCCCTCAGTAAGCAGGTGCTAGATGTCATTCTGGAAGCAAAGAGGCCTAGTACTAGAAAATCCTATGCTGAAAAGTGGAAAAGACACTGTTCCTGGAGCCAGACTCGGGATGGGCACAACGGTGCCCAGCTTACCTCATATTCTTCAGTACTTAACAGAAATGCTCCACAAGGGCCTATCCTTCTCGTCAATTAAAATTCATGTCTCTGCCATTTCAGCACATTATAATACTAAACCACCCCTTCTCTCACCCCCTGCTAAAGCAATTCCTCAGAGGGGCCAAAAATTTAAGACCCCCCCAGGCGAGCCCCTACTCCAGCCTGGGACCTTAACTTTGTATTGGAAAAGCTCACTCTCCCTCCATTTGAACCAGCTGCTACTGCAGAGCTGAAATTCCTTTCTTGAAAAGCAGCCTTCCTTATAGCCATCACTTCAGCAAGAAGAGTGTCTGAATTACAGGCCCTCATGGCAGTGGAGCCTTTCATTATCTTCCATGCAGGCAGGGTTTCCCTCAGGACCAATCCTTCCTTTATGCCCAAGGTGGTGTCTAGTGTGGCCCTAAATCAGTCCATTCATCTGCCTACCTTTTTCCCGAATCCACAAAACAAAGGAGAATGAATACTGCACTCTTTGGATGTGCACAGACAACTTAGATTTTATTTGGACAGGACTAAGCCTCTTAGAAAATTTGAACAGCTGCTAGTTGGCTTTGCTGCAAGGGCAGAGGGGAAGGCCATTTCAAAGCAAACCATTTCTAAATGGATAGCCCATTGCTTTCATTTCTGATATAAGCACCATGGAAAACCTACCCCACAGGGGATAATATCACATTCCACCAGGGCTGCATCTATCTCTACAGCCTTTCTCACAGGAGTTCCTACCATTGACATCTTAGAAGCTGCTACCTGGAGCTCTGTACATACCTTCACCAAGCATTACCACATGCCTATTTTTTCTAAATCCAGATGCTGGTTTTGCCACTGCAGTCTTGTAGGGTTTAATAGCTGGTCCTAATGCTCTCTAAATTCCTCCTCCCTTCCTTAGGTTTGGGCATCAGCCCAAATGTACTGACTGCAACAGTGAAACATGAAGAACATAGTACAGTTGTGTACACGTACCATAAATGTAGGTGTTTGAGTGTATTCATTGTTGCAGTCCTGGTTACACTCCCTCCAGCCACCTGACTTCTCTTGACTCTACCTTTCCTTCTTGTTTGGTGTATCTAAGCTTTCTGGTGTATTTGCTTTTTGATGGAGATGTACCATAACATATAATTGCTTCCCATTGTGGGGGGCACCTGATATCTGGGGCAAGAAAAACTGATGTAATGGCATCGGCTACATGTTTTATACCCCTGACAACCTGATGTCATGGAAGAAGAGACAGCATCTGATGGAGGAATCCAAGACTCTGGTATTCAGGCCGGCTGAGGGCTGCCTGCAGGCAGATAACCCAAATGTAATGACTGCAACAGTGAATACACTTGAACATCTGCATTTATGTAGGTGTACACAACTGTACTGTCTGTTGCCATGGATATGCACTTTCCCACTATCTCCATTACCAGCTTGATGAATATAAGCATCCTGAGGAAGTGCAGCTATTGTCTCATGTTTACTGACAACCAGGTAATTCTCAATAAAACTGATATGGTATGTGAGAAAAGTATTTACACAATATGAGTGGAGGCAAAGTTCTCACATAAAAGCAATCCTAATGTCAATAAGGTTGTCAGTTGTACACATACTGCACCCATCACACTCAATTCAAAGCAGACACATAGACTTCCATATGCTGAGGCACTTAAATGTAACCTTTCTAAACCCGAAAGACCTCCTGGATGAATTATACATACAAAATACTCTCAGCAGCCCCAAATGCACTCTTTCAAAATAACACCCATATCAACACATATTGGCTCCATGGAGCTTTTGCATCTTAACCCAAAAGACAAACCACCACACAGTCCATCATCCTGGCCATTGAAGACTCCATTGTGAGACACACTGACATCCCTCACACTAGGCTGAGTAAGGAGAAAGTCACAGTCAGTTGCTTATCAGGGGCCAGGATCCACCACATTACAAATGCACTGAAGTCATCGGACCACAGGTACCAGTATGACTCAGTCATAGCCCATGCGGGTGTAAATAACCTGAGATGTACCTCCCTAGACTATATGAACAGTGATATCATGGAGCTCTCAGAATATGTGTCCCAGGCTGGTATGAGTCTAGCATAGAGGAGCATTTTACCTTCTCCAAGTATGATGTCACAATACAAACAAAAGGTTACTGACTTTAATAATTTGCTTAATTTCTTCTGTCATTCTAAGGGGGTGCTATATTTGTCAGCATGGAAGGACATGGTCAACAGACCATGCTGTTTGCCAGGGATGTTCTTCACCTCTCCCCTGTAGGCTTTTGAATATTAGCTAAAACATTGTCTCCCCCCATAGTGCCTTTTTAGGCAATGTCAAACTGAAAGTACTTTCAACATAGCAAATCAAAATCAAGAAAATCTAAAGGTGTTACTGCTTAGTGCTAGGAGTCTAAACAAAAAAAAATCCACTCCCTAGAAGCTCTCTTTACCTTAGAGAATGCTTATGTCTATATGGTCATTGAGGGATGGTTTAAAGCCACGGAGAGCACACCAACAATGCCAGTTTATAATGCATTCCACATATTTAGACCAGCTACTACACAGACAGGGACTAAAGATGGAGGTGTCTCCATTTACATCAAAAATAAATATATCTCAAGGCTGGTCAAACAAGATGATGCACTTGAGCTTCTCCAAGTTCAAATCACCATAGGCAAAATCCAGTACTACTTCCTTGTAAGCTATAGGTCCTGCTGTCTTCCTTGCAAGTTATAGGTCCTGCTGTATGACCCAGGAAACCCATACCATGTATTTAAACTTATTGGAGACACTCACCATCCAACCCAATACCATATTCATGGGCACTTTAATTACTCTACTATTAATTGGGAAGCATATACAACACCAGACGTACAGGCACAAGATTCCTGGATTATGTAATCACAAATTCTCTGGACCAGATTGTGAGTACCCCAGGGGTGAAACTTACTGAATCTGGGCCTCAATAATATGGGATAGTGCTGCGCACCTCCTAGTGTATTGTCTTTTCTGGTAAGGTCAAACCAAAATATGGTCTCTTTTAAAGTCAAAATAATACCTGGACCCCTAGCTAACCCTGGAATATTTGGGTCTATATTACGTGATCAAAACCTTAGGTTATCGAACACCTAAATGTCGATAATGAAATATTGAACCCTTAATATCGAAGATGGCCATTTCCACATATGGAAATAATGCCTTTAGCCAAATTAAAAAAAAAAGTTTTAAACAGAAATATACCAACTCCGAGATCGCTCTACAGTGGAGAAAGAACAAAATCAGCGTAAAGGCCAAAATACTTGTTTCCCTGTGTGGAAACAGCCGTTCACAATTTTCAGACCTCGACATTTAGTGATCGACATTTCAGTGTTCAATAACCTAAGGTTTCGATCATGTAATAGGGAATTGAATATTCAGGACCTACTCTAAGGATAACTTCTTACTATTAAGTGATAACCTGTTAAAATTTCAAACCCCCATAAACCTTGATTGCACTGCTGCCTACATGGGACTGTTCATAGAAACCCTGTACAAGCATGTTAATAGCTGCTTAGAGGCAACTGCACTCACCAGAAAGAAGTACAGACCTAACTGAAAAACAAGCCACCCTGGTGAAATCAGCTCAGCAAGCTACTGCCTCGTGCTCTGCAGAGTTCTACAGCAGCAGAGAGACAAAAGAGAGACTTTGGAGTGATTAAGTATAATTTTTCTGCATTTTCTTGCTGCCTTTAGCAAACTCCGCCTAAAATGCAAATTTTCTAGAGTTTCTGTGATTTAAAAAGCTTGTTTCAGCTACATATTGTACTTATTTTACTGTCTGCACTTTAACAAAGTTATTTTTGTGTTTAAATTACCAGTTTAACTGCTGTAGGCTACATGCTCAAGTGTGATAGCCATTTCTGTGCATATAAAGTGATTTTTTGATTGTATCTGCTTTACTTTCTGAAAAAAAAAAAAACAAAAAGAAAATACTTGTTTTTCCCACCGTTCTAAGCTAGTACAGTCCAGTTTTCAGGTTAGTGCTGAATTCAGGGCTGTGTTACAAGTTTCTGTGTTTGCCCATACCTTACTTGGATAGAAGGAAGTTTCTCTGTTCACTGTGAGAAAGGGAGCTTTGAGCAGCCTATCTGTCCCTGGAGGAGTGGTTTCAGCCCAGAAATTAGTAGTTTATTGGCCATTTTGGGATAATTTCTATCTCTTTCATTTCCCTGATAGAAAACCTGCATTTGCGAGGTTTATGCCCTAGTATATAGCTCAGCAAGCTCCTGCCTGGTGCCCTGCAAAGTTATACAGCAGCAGAGAGACAAAAGAGAGACTTTGAAGTGATGAAGTATTATTTTTCTGCATTTTCTTGCTGCCTTTAGCTAATTCCACCTAAAATGCTGATTTTCTAGAGTTTCTGTGGTTTAAAAAGCTTGTTTCAGCTACATATTGTACTTATTTTACTGCCTGCACTTTAACAAAGTCATTTTTGTGTTTAAATTACCTGTTTAACTGTTGTAGGCTACACACTCAAGTGTGAAGCCATTTCTGTGCATTTAAAGTGTTTTCTGAATGCATCTGCTTTATTTTCTGAAAAATAAAACAAAAAACAAAAAAAAATACTTGTTTTCCCGCCTTTCTAACCTAGTATAGTCCAGTTTACAGGTTAGTGCTGAATTCAGGGCTGTGTTAAAAGTTTCTGTGTTTGCCCATACCTTACTTGGATAGAAGGGAGTTTCTCTGTTCACTGTGAGAGAGGGAGCTTTGAGCAGCCTATCTGTCCCTGGAAGAGTGGTTTTAGCCCAGAAAGTAGTAGTTTATTGGCCATTTTGGGCTAATTTCTATCTCTTTCATTTTCCTACTATAAAACCTGCATTTGTGAGTTTTTTGCGGTTGTATACAGCTCAGCAAGCTCCTGCCTGGTGCCATGCAGAGTTCTACAGCAGCAGAGAGACAAAAGAGAGACCTTGGAGTGGTGAAGTATCATTTTTCTGCATTTTCTTGCTGCTTTTAGCTAATTCCACCTAAAATGCCGATTTTCTAGAGTTTCTGTGATTTAAAAAGCTTGTTTCAGCTACATATTGTGCTTATTTTACTGCCTGCACTTTAACAAACTTGTTTTTGTGTTTAAATTACCTGTTTAACTGGTGTAGGCTATACACTCAAGTGTGATAGCCATTTCTGTGCATTTAAATTTTTTGATTGTATCTGCTTTATTTCATGAAAAAAAAATGCTTGTTTTCCCGACTTTCTAAGCTGGTATAATCCATTTTTCAGGTTAGTGCTGAATTCAGGGCTGTGTTACAAGTTTCTGTGTTTGCCCATACCTTACTTGGATAGAAGGATGTTTCTCTGTTCACTGTGAGAGAGGGAGCTTTGAACAGCCTATCTGTCCCTGGAGGAGTGGTTTCAGCCCAGAAATTAGGAGTTTATTGGCCATTTTGGGCTAATTTCTATCTCTTTCATTTCACTGCTAGAAAGCCCGCATTTATGAGTTTTTTTGCGCTAGTATACAGCTCAACAAGCTCCTCCCTGGTGCCCTGCAGAGTTCTACAGCATCAGAGAGACAAAAGAGAGACTTTGGAGTTATTAAGTATCATTTTTCTACATTTTCTTGCTGCCTTTAGCTAATTCCACCTAAAATGCAGATTTTCTAGAGTTTCTGTGATTTAAAAAGCTTGTTTCAGCTACATATTGTACTTATTTTACTGCCTGCACTTTAACAAAGTCATTTTTGTGTTTAAATTACCTGTTTAACTGTTGTAGGCTACACATTCAAGTGTGATAGCCATTTCTGTGCCTTTAAAGTGTTTTTTGAATGTATCTGCTTTATTTTCTGAAAAAAAAAATACTTGTTTTCCCACCTTTCTAAGCTAGTATAGTCCAAGTTTACAGGTTAGTGCTGAATTCAGGGCTGTGTTAAACGTTTCTGTGTTTGCCCATACCTTACTTTGATAGAAGGAAGTTTCTCTGTTCACTGTGAGAGAGGGAGCTTTGAGCAGCCTATCTGTCCCTGGAAGAGTGGTTTTAGCCCAGAAATTAGTAGTTTATTGGCCATTTTGGGCCAATTTCTATTTCTTTCATTTTCCTGCTATAAAACCTGCATTTGTGAGGTTTTTGCGGTTGTATACAGATCAGCAAGCTCCTGCCTGGTGCCATGCAGAGTCCTACAGCAGCAGAGAGACAAAAGAGAGACCTTGGAGTGGTAAAGTATCATTTTTCTGCATTTTCTTGCTGCCTTTAGCTAATTCCACCTAAAATGCCGATTTTCTAGAGTTTCTGTGATTTAAAAAGCTTGTTTCAGCTACATATTGTGCTTATTTTACTGCCTGCACTTTAACAAACTCGTTTTTGTGTTTAAATTACCTGTTTAACTGGTGTAGGCAACACACTCAAGTGTGATAGTCATTTCTGTACATTTAAATTTTTTTTGATTGTATCTGCTTTATTTTATGAAAAGAAATGCTTGTTTTCCTGACTTTCTAAGCGGGTATAATCCAGTTTTCAGGTTAGTGCTGAATTCAGGGCTGTGTTACAAGTTTCTGTGTTTGCCCATACCTTACTTGGATAGAAGGACGTTTCTCTGTTCACTGTGAGAGAGGGAGCTTTGAACAGCCTATCTGTCCCTGGAGGAGTGGCTTCAGCCCAGAAATTAGTAGTTTATTGGCCATTTTGGGCTAATTTCTATCTCCTTCATTTCCCTGCTAGAAAGCCCGCATTTTTGAGTGTTTTTGCGCTGGTATACAGCTCAGCAAACTCCTCCCTGGTACCCTGCAGAGTTCTACAGCATCAGAGAGACAAAAGAGAGACTTTGGAGTGATTAAGTATCATTTTTCTGCATTTTCTTGCTGCATTTAGCTAATTCCGCCTAAAATGCCAATTTTCTAGAGTTTCTGTGATTTAAAAAGCTTGTTTTAGCTACATATTGTGCTTATTTTACTGCCTGCACTTTAACAAACTCGTTTTTGTGTTTAAATTACCTGTTTAACTGGTATAGGCAACACACTCAAGTGTGATAGTCATTTCTGTACATTTAAATTTTCTTTGATTGTATCTGCTTTATTTTATGAAAAGAAATGCTTGTTTTCCTGACTTTCTAAGCGGGTATAATCCAGTTTTCAGGTTAGTGCTGAATTCAGGGCTGTGTTACAAGTTTCTGTGTTTGCCCATACCTTACTTGGATAGAAGGACGTTTCTCTGTTCACTGTGAGAGAGGGAGCTTTGAACAGCCTATCTGTCCCTGGAGGAGTGGCTTCAGCTCAGAAATTAGTAGTTTATTGGCCATTTTGGGCTAATTTCTATCTCCTTCATTTCCCTGCTAGAAAGCCCGCATTTGTGAGTGTTTTTGCGCTGGTATACATCTCAGCAAACTCCTCCCTGGTGCCCTGCAGAGTTCTACAGCATCAGAAAGACAAAAGAGAGACTTTGGAGTGATTAAGTATCATTTTTCTGCATTTTCTTGCTGCCTTTAGCTAATTCCACCTAAAATGCAGATTTTCTAGAGTTTCTGTGATTTAAAAAGCTTGTTTCAGCTACATATTGTACTTATTTTACTGCCAGCACTTTAACAAAGTTGTTTTTGTGTTTAAATTACCTGTTTAACTGGTGTAGGCTACACACTCAAGTGTAATAGCCATTTCTGTGCATTCAAAGTGTTTTTTGATTGTATCTGCTTTATTTTCTGAAACAAAACAAAAAAAAAAAGATACTTGTTTTCCCGCCTTTCTAAGCTAGTATAATCCAGTTTTCAGGTTAGTGCTGTATTCAGGGCTGTGTTACAAGTTTCTGTGTTTGTCAGTACCTTACTTGGATAGATGGGGGTTTCTCTGTTCACTGTGGGAGAGGGAGCTTTGAGCAGCCTATCTGTCCATAGTGGAGTGATATCATCCCAGAAATTTGTAGTTTATTGGCCATTTTGGGCTATTTTCTATCTCTTTAATTTCCCTGCTATAAAACCCGCATTTGCGAGGTTTTTGCACAAGTATACAGCTCAGCAAGCTCCTGCCTGGTGCCCTGCAGAGTTCTACAGCAGCATAGAGACAAAAGAGAGACTTTGGAGTGATTAAGTATTTATTTTCTGCATTTTCTTGCTGCCTTTATATAATTCCACCTACAATGCCAATTTTCCAGAGTTTCTGTGGTTTAAAAGCTTGTTTCAGCTACATATTGTACTTATTTTACTGCCTGCACTTTAACAAAGTCATTTTTGTGTTTAAATTACCTGTTTATAGGTTCATAGGTTCATAGGTTGATACTAGGCTATCTGCCCTAGGGCATTTATAAACCTAGCCAGAGTGTGTTTGGCTTTCACCACCCTTTTAGATTAGTTGACTGTGCCTCTGTATAGTAGGTCACAGAAGGTAGCCCTTTTAAGGTTAGTGTACTGTACCTCTGTCAAGCAGGGACACAGAAGAGATCCCAGGGGTAAACTTATGATCTCCCATCCACTCGTCAAGATTTCTCTTGAAGAGGGTCATTGAGGGGCTCTGCCTAACATGGATTGGGATTTTGTTCCAGAGTGAGGGGAACCTCTGGGATATGAATCTGTCCCTCCAGCATGTCCTATTTGTTTCTGTGCTGAGGTTCAAGTCCCTGGAGCATGTAGCTCTAAGGGATTTGGATTTTCTGAGGTGAAGCATGTCCATTAATTCTGTGTTGGACATGGCTTTACACGTCAGACACAGATCACCTCTGAGTGGGCGGTACGCAACTGAGTAGAGCTGGAGTTTCTTTAGCCGAACTGCATAGGGCATCTGTTTGAGCCCCTTAATCCTCTTGGTGAGATACTTTTGGGGTCTTTCCAGTTTCTGCAGGTGTCGGGTAAGGTACATCCCAAATGGGGCACTGTATGCAATTATGGGCCTGATAAGTGATGAGTAGAGGGGCACAATGACCTCTCTTGATCTAGATGTGAACCCTTTCGTGATAAGGTGGGCTATATAGAAGGTCTCTGGCAATGTGATTGTCAAAGGAGAGATTGCTATCTACTTGGGTCCCCAAGTCCCTAATTACTTCTTCCGTACTTAATGGATTACCACCTATATGGTAATTTGTGGGCACTTTGTTTTTCCCAAAGGGGATGACTATGCACTTTTTGGCATTTAGCTTTAGGCCATGGCTCTGGCACCAGTTATCCGTCTCTGTGAGACCCTTTTGGAGGATGCTTGTGTCAGCCGGAGAGTCGATTATGGCACCCAGTTTGCAGTCATCTGCGAACTTGGTCAGCCATAGCCCACCCGTGTTAGCCTGTACCTCGGAGAAATATATACCGAACAAGAGAGGCCCCAAGACTGAGCCTTGTGGGACACCACTTGTAACTGGTTTAGAGTCTGACATGGCACCTGCTATTCTGACCATGTGGGTTCTATCCCTGAGCCAGTTTGCAACCCATCTTGTGACATAGGGGTTGATATTTAAGCTGGTGAGCTTATTTATGATGCCCGAGTGGGGTATTGTGTCGAAGGCTTTTGCAAGGTCCAGGTAGGCTGTGTGGACTACCTTCTCTTCATCTATGGCTTTGGTAACTGTTTCAAAGAAGTCAACCAGGTTCAAGAGGCAAGATCTGCCCTTAACAAGGCTGAACTGGGTAGGATCCAGTGTCTGGAGGTTCCCAATGTCTTTGTTTATGATTTCCATGATGATATGCTCCATAGCTTTGCAGACCAGGCTAGTCAGGCTTATAGAGTGATAGTTTCCGGGGTCTGTTGTGGCACCGCCTTTGTGGAGTGGGACCACTGTTGCTGTACGCCATTCCTTGGGTACATATCCTGTAGTAAGGTTGAGATTGAACAGTGACTTTATATGAGGGTTTAGTTCTTCTTAAAGCTCGTGTAAGATGCAGCCCGGGACACCGTCTTGTCCCATTGATGCTGTGTTTTTTGCTTTGGAGAGGGCAGCTCTCACCTGTGCATCTGTGATCTCAGGTAGGCTACAAAATATGTGCATTTAAAGTGGCTTTTTTATTGTATCTGCTTTATTTTTTGAATAAAAACAAAAAAAAAAACTTGTTTAACTGTTGTAGGCTACACACTCAAGTGTGATAGCCATTTCTGTGCATTTAAAGTGGCTTTTTTATTGTATCTACTATATTTCCTGAATAAAAACAAAAAAAAAACTTGTTTCTCACCTTTCTAAGCTAGTATAGTCCATTTTTCAGGTTAGTGCTGAATTCAGGGCTATGTTACAAGTTTCTGTGTTTGCCCATACCTTACTTGTATAGAAGGAGGTTTCTCTGTTCACTGTGAGAGAGGGAGCTTTGAGCAGCCTATCTGTCCATGGGGAGTGGTTTCAGCCCAGAAATTAGTAGTTTATTGGCCATTTTAAGCTAATTTCTATCTCTTTCATTTTCCTGCTATAAAACCTGCATTTGTGAGTTTTTTGCGGTTGTATACAGCTCAGCAAGCTCCTGCCTGGTGCCATGCAGAGTTCTACAGCAGCAGAGAGACAAAAGAGAGACCTTGGAGTGGTGAAGTATCATTTTTCTGCATTTTCTTGCTGCCTTTAGCTAATTCCGCCTAAAATGCCGATTTTCTAGAGTTTCTGTGATTTAAAAAGCTTGTTTCAGTTACATATTGTGCTTATTTTACTGCCTGCACTTTAACAAACTTGTTTTTGTGTTTAAATTACCTGTTTAACTGGTGTAGGCTATACACTCAAGTGTGATAGCCATTTCTGTGCATTTAAATTTTTTTGATTGTATCTGCTTTATTTCATGAAAAAAAATGCTTGTTTTCCCGACTTTCTAAGCTGGTATAATCCATTTTTCAGGTTAGTGCTGAATTCAGGGCTGTGTTACAAGTTTCTGTGTTTGCCCATACCTTACTTGGATAGAAGGATGTTTCTCTGTTCACTGTGAGAGAGGGAGCTTTGAACAGCCTATCTGTCCCTGGAGGAGTGGTTTCAGCCCAGAAATTAGGAGTTTATTGGCCATTTTGGGCTAATTTCTATCTCTTTCATTTCACTGCTAGAAAGCCCACATTTATGAGTTTTTTTGCGCTAGTATACAGCTCAACAAGCTCCTCCCTGGTGCCCTGCAGAGTTCTACAGCATCAGAGAGACAAAAGAGAGACTTTGGAGTTATTAAGTATCATTTTTCTACATTTTCTTGCTGCCTTTAGCTAATTCCACCTAAAATACAGATTTTCTAGAGTTTCTGTGATTTAAAAAGCTTGTTTCAGCTACATATTGTACTTATTTTACTGCCTGCACTTTAACAAAGTCATTTTTGTGTTTAAATTACCTGTTTAACTGTTGTAGGCTACACACTCAAGTGTGATAGCCATTTCTGTGCCTTTAAAGTGTTTTTTTGAATGTATCTGCTTTATTTTCTGAAAAAAAAAATACTTGTTTTCCCACCTTTCTAAGCTAGTATAGTCCAAGTTTACAGGTTAGTGCTGAATTCAGGGCTGTGTTAAACGTTTCTGTGTTTGCCCATACCTTACTTTGATAGAAGGAAGTTTCTCTGTTCACTGTGAGAGAGGGAGCTTTGAGCAGCCTATCTGTCCCTGGAAGAGTGGTTTTAGCCCAGAAATGAGTAGTTTATTGGCCATTTTGGGCCAATTTCTATTTCTTTCATTTTCCTGCTATAAAACCTGCATTTGTGAGGTTTTTGCGGTTGTATACAGATCAGCAAGCTCCTGCCTGGTGCCATGCAGAGTCCTACAGCAGCAGAGAGACAAAAGAGAGACCTTGGAGTGGTAAAGTATCATTTTTCTGCATTTTCTTGCTGCCTTTAGCTAATTCCACCTAAAATGCCGATTTTCTAGAGTTTCTGTGATTTAAAAAGCTTGTTTCAGCTACATATTGTGCTTATTTTACTGCCTGCACTTTAACAAACTCGTTTTTGTGTTTAAATTACCTGTTTAACTGGTGTAGGCAACACACTCAAGTGTGATAGTCATTTCTGTACATTTAAATTTTTTTTGATTGTATCTGCTTTATTTTATGAAAAGAAATGCTTGTTTCCTGACTTTCTAAGCTGGTATAATCCAGTTTTCAGGTTAGTGCTGAATTCAGGGCTGTGTTACAAGTTTCTGTGTTTGCCCATACCTTACTTGGATAGAAGGACGTTTCTCTGTTCACTGTGAGAGAGGGAGCTTTGAACAGCCTATCTGTCCCTGGAGGAGTGGCTTCAGCCCAGAAATTAGTAGTTTATTGGCCATTTTGGGCTAATTTCTATCTCCTTCATTTCCCTGCTAGAAAGCCCACATTTTTGAGTGTTTTTGCGCTGGTATACAGCTCAGCAAACTCCTCCCTGGTGCCCTGCAGAGTTCTACAGCATCAGAGAGACAAAAGAGAGACTTTGGAGTGATTAAGTATCATTTTTCTGCATTTTCTTGCTGCATTTAGCTAATTCCGCCTAAAATGCCAATTTTCTAGAGTTTCTGTGATTTAAAAAGCTTGTTTCAGCTACATATTGTGCTTATTTTACTGCCTGCACTTTAACAAACTCGTTTTTGTGTTTAAATTACCTGTTTAACTGGTGTAGGCAACACACTCAAGTGTGATAGTCATTTCTGTACATTTAAATTTTTTTTGATTGTATCTGCTTTATTTTATGAAAAGAAATGCTTGTTTTCCTGACTTTCTAAGCTGGTATAATCCAGTTTTCAGGTTAGTGCTGAATTCAGGGCTGTGTTACAAGTTTCTGTGTTTGCCCATACCTTACTTGGATAGAAGGACGTTTCTCTGTTCACTGTGAGAGAGGGAGCTTTGAACAGCCTATCTGTCCCTGGAGGAGTGGCTTCAGCTCAGAAATTAGTAGTTTATTGGCCATTTTGGGCTAATTTCTATCTCCTTCATTTCCCTGCTAGAAAGCCCGCATTTGTGAGTGTTTTTGCGCTGGTATACAGCTCAGCAAACTCCTCCCTGGTGCCCTGCAGAGTTCTACAGCATCAGAAAGACAAAAGAGAGACTTTGGAGTGATTAAGTATCATTTTTCTGCATTTTCTTGCTGCCTTTAGCTAATTCCACCTAAAATGCAGATTTTCTAGAGTTTCTGTGATTTAAAAAGCTTGTTTCAGCTACATATTGTACTTATTTTACTGCCAGCACTTTAACAAAGTTGTTTTTGTGTTTAAATTACCTGTTTAACTGGTGTAGGCTACACACTCAAGTGTAAAAGCAATTTCTGTGCATTCAAAGTGTTTTTTGATTGTATCTGCTTTATTTTCTGAAACAAAACAAAAAAAAAAGATACTTGTTTTCCCGCCTTTCTAAGCTAGTATAATCCAGTTTTCAGGTTAGTGCTGTATTCAGGGCTGTGTTACAAGTTTCTGTGTTTGTCAGTACCTTACTTGGATAGATGGGGGTTTCTCTGTTCACTGTGGGAGAGGGAGCTTTGAGCAGCCTATCTGTCCATAGTGGAGTGATATCATCCCAGAAATTTGTAGTTTATTGGCCATTTTGGGCTATTTTCTATCTCTTTAATTTCCCTGCTATAAAACCCGCATTTGCGAGGTTTTTGCACAAGTATACAGCTCAGCAAGCTCCTGCCTGGTGCCCTGCAGAGTTCTACAGCAGCATAGAGACAAAAGAGAGACTTTGGAGTGATTAAGTATTTATTTTCTGCATTTTCTTGCTGCCTTTATATAATTCCACCTACAATGCCAATTTTCCAGAGTTTCTGTGGTTTAAAAGCTTGTTTCAGCTACATATTGTACTTATTTTACTGCCTGCACTTTAACAAAGTCATTTTTGTGTTTAAAATACCTGTTTATAGGTTCATAGGTTCATAGGTTGATACTAGGCTATCTGCCCTAGGGCATTTATAAACCTAGCCAGAGTGTGTTTGGCTTTCACCACCCTTTTAGATTAGTTGACTGTGCCTCTGTATAGTAGGTCACAGAAGGGAGCCCTTTTAAGGTTAGTGTACTGTACCTCTGTCAAGCAGGGACACAGAAGAGATCCCAGGGGTAAACTTATGATCTCCCATCCACTCATCAAGATTTCTCTTGAAGAGGGTCATTGAGGGGCTCTGCCTAACATGGATTGGGATTTTGTTCCAGAGTGAGGGGAACCTCTGGGATACGAATCTGTCCCTCCAGCATGTCCTATTTGTTTCTGTGCTGAGGTTCAAGTCCCTGGAGCATGTAGCTCTAAGGGATTTGGATTTCCTGAGGTGAAGCATGTCCATTAATTCTGTGTTGGACATGGCTTTATACGTCAGACACAGATCACCTCTGAGTGGGCGGTACGCAACTGAGTAGAGCTGGAGTTTCTTTAGCCGAACTGCATAGGGCATCTGTTTGAGCCCCTTAATCCTCTTGGTGAGATACTTTTGGGGTCCTTCCAGTTTCTGCAGGTGTCGGGTAAGGTACATCCCAAATGGGGCACTGTACGCAATTATGGGCCTGATAAGTGATGAGTAGAGGGGCACAATGACCTCTCTTGATCTAGATGTGAACCCTTTCGTGATAAGGTGGGCTATATAGAAGGTCTCTGGCAACGTGATTGTCAAAGGAGAGATTGCTATCTACTTGGGTCCCCAAGTCCCTAATTACTTCTTCCGTACCTAATGGATTACCACCTATGTGGTAATTTGTGGGCACTTTGTTTTTCCCAAAGGGGATGACTATGCACTTTTTGGCATTTAGCTTTAGGCCATGGCTCTGGCACCAGTTATCCGTCTCTGTGAGACCCTTTTGGAGGATGCTTGTGTCAGCTGGAGAGTTAATTATGGCACCCAGTTTGCAGTCATCTGCGAACTTAGTCAGCCATAGCCCACCCGTGTTAGACTGTACCTCGGAGAAATATATACAGAACAAGAGAGGCCCCAAGACTGAGCCTTGTGGGACACCACTTGTAACTGGTTTAGAGTCTGACATGGCACCTGCTATTCTGACCATGTGGGTTCTATCCCTGAGCCAGTTTGCAACCCATCTTGTGACATAGGGGTTGATATTTAAGCTGGTGAGCTTATTTATGATGCCCGAGTGGGGTATTGTGTCGAAGGCTTTTGCAAGGTCCAGGTAGGCTGTGTGGACTACCTTCTCTTCATCTATGGCTTTGGTAACTGTTTCAAAGAAGTAAACCAGGTTCAAGAGGCAAGATCTGCCCTTAACAAAGCTGAACTGGGTAGGATCCAGTGTCTGGAGGTTCCCAATGTCTTTGTTTATGATTTCCATGATGATATGCTCCATAGCTTTGCAGACCAGGCTAGTCAGGCTTATAGAGCGATAGTTTCCGGGGTCTGTTGTGGCACCGCCTTTGTGGAGTGGGACCACTGTTGCTGTACGCCATTCCTTGGGTACATATCCTGTAGTAAGGTTGAGATTGAACAGTGACTTTATATGAGGGTTTAGTTCTTTTTAAAGCTCGTGTAAGATGCAGCCCAGGACACCGTCTTGTCCCATTGATGCTGTGTTTTTTGCTTTGAAGAGGGCAGCTCTCACCTGTGCATCTGTGATCTCAGGTAGGCTACAAAATATGTGCATTTAAAGTGGCTTTTTTATTGTATCTGCTTTATTTTTTGAATAAAAACAAAAAAAAACTTGTTTAACTGTTGTAGGCTACACACTCAAGTGTGATAGCCATTTCTGTGCATTTAAAGTGGCTTTTTTATTGTATCTACTATATTTCCTGAATAAAAACAAAAAAAAAAACTTGTTTCCCACCTTTCTAAGCTAGTATAGTCCATTTTTCAGGTTAGTGCTGAATTCAGGGCTATGTTACAAGTTTCTGTGTTTGCCCATACCTTACTTGTATAGAAGGAGGTTTCTCTGTTCACTGTGAGAGAGGGAGCTTTGAGCAGCCTATCTGTCCATGGGGAGTGGTTTCAGCCCAGAAATTAGTAGTTTATTGGCCATTTTAAGCTAATTTCTATCTCTTTCATTTCTCTGCTATAAAACCAGCATTTGCGAGGTTTTTGAGGTAGTATACATCTCAGCAAACTCCTTCCTGGTGCTCTGCAGAGGTCTACAGCAGCAGAGAGACAAAAGAGAGACTTTGGAGTGATTAAGCATCATTTTTCTGCATTTTTTTACTGCCTTTAGCGAATTCTGCCTAAAATGACGATTTTCTAGAGTTTCTGTGATTTAAAAAGCTTGTTTCAGCTACATATTGTACTTATTTTACTGCCTGCACTTTAACAAAGTCGATTTTATGTTTAAATTACCTGTTTAACTGTTGTAGGCTACACTCTCAAGTGTGATAGCCATTTATGTGCATTTAAAGTGTTTTTTGATTGTATCTGCTTTATTTTCTGAAAAAAAAACAAAAAAAATATGCTTTTTTTTCCTGCCTTTCTACGGTAGTATAGTCCAGTTTTCAGGTTAGTGCTGAATTCAGGGCTCTGTTACAAGTTTCTGTGTTTGCCCATACCTTACTTGTATAGAAGGAAGTTTCTCTGTTCACTGTGAGAGAAGGAGCTTTGAGCAGCCTATCTGTCCATGGAGGAGTGGTTTTAGCTCAAAAATTAGTAGTTTATTGGCCATTTTGGGCTAATTTCTAACTCTTTCATTTCCCTGCTATAAAACCCGCATTTGCGAGGTTTTGTGGTAGTATACAGCTCAGGAAGTGCCTGTCTGGTGCCATGCAGAGTTGTACAGCAACAGAGAGACAAAAGAAAGACTTTGGAGTGATTAAGTATCATTTTTCTGCATTTTCTTGCTGCCTTTTGCTAATTCTGCCTAAAATGCCGATTTTCTAGAGTTTCTTTGGTTTAAAAGCTTGTTTCAGCTACATTTTGTACTTATTTTACTGCCTGCATTTTAAAAAAGTCCTTTTTGTGTTTAAATTACCTGTTTAACTCTTGTAGGCTACACACTGAAGTGTGATAGCCATTTCTGTGCATTTAAAGTGTTTTTTTCTGTATCTGCTTTATTTTCTGAATAAAAACAAAAAAAGACTTGTTTTCCCACCTTTCTAAGCTAGTATAGTCCAATTTTCATGTTAGTTCTGAATTCAGGACTGTGTTACAAGTTTCTGTGTTTGCTCATACCTTACTTGGATAGAAGGAAGTATCTCTGTTCACTGTGAGAGAAGGAGCTTTGAGCAGCCTATCTGTCCCTGGAGGAGTGGTTTTCATTCAGAAATTAGTAGTCTATTGACCATTTTTGGCTAATTTCTCTTTCACTTCCCTGCCATAAAACCTGCATTTGCGAGGTTTTTGCGGTAGTATACAGCTCAGCAAGCGCCTACTGGTGCCATGCAGAGTTCTACAGCAGCAGAGAGACAAAGGAGAGACCTTGGAGTGATTAAGTATAATTTTTCTGCATTTTCTTGCTGCCTTTAGCTAATTAAGCCGTAAATGCCGATTTTTTAGAGTTTCTGTGACTTAAAAGTTTGTTTCAGCTACATATTGTGCTTATTTTACTGCCTGCACTTTAACAAAATTGTTTTTGTGTTTAAATTACCTGTTTAACTGGTGTAGGCTACACACTCAAGTGTGATAACCATTTATGTGCATTCAAAGTGTTTTTTTTTTATTGTATCTGCGTTATTTTCTGAAAAAAAACAAAACAAAAAAATACTTGTTTTCCCGCCTTTCTAAGCTAGTATAATCCAGTTTTCAGGTTAGTGCTGAATTCAGGGCTGTGTTACAAGTTTCTGTGTTTGCCAATACCTTACTTGGAAAGAAGGAAGTTTCTCTGTTCACTGTGGGAGTGGTTGCTTTGAGCAGCCTATCTGTCCATAGTGGAGTGATTTCAGCCCAGAAATTTGTTGTTTATTGGCCATTTGGGCTAATTTCTATCTCTTTAATTTCCCTGCTATAAAACCTGCATCTGCGAGGTTTTTGTGCAAGTATACAGCTCAGCAAGCTCCTCCCTGGTGCCTTGCGGAGTTCTACAGCATCAGAGAGACAAAAGAGAGACTTTGGAGTGATTAAGTATCTTTTTTCTGCATTTTCTTGCTGCCTTTAGCTAATTCTGCCTACAATGCCAATTTTCTAGAGTTTCTGTGATTTAAAAAGCTTTTTTCAGCTAATTATTGTACTTATTTTACTGCCTGCTCTTCAACAAAGTTTTTTTTTGTTAAAATTACCTATTTAACTGTTGTAGGCTACACAGTCAAGTGTGATAGCCATTTTTGTGCATTTAAAGTGGCTTTTTTATTGTATCTGCTTTATTTTCTGAATAAAAACAAAAAAAAAACTTGTGTTCCCACCTTTCTAAGCTAATATAGTCCAGTTTTCAGGTTAGTGCTGAATTCAGGGCTGTGTTATAAGTTTCTGTGTTTGCCCATACCTTACTTGGATAGAAGGAAGTTTCTCTGTTCATTGTGAGAGAGGGAGCTTTGAGCAGCCTATCTGTCCCTGGAGGAGTGGTTTCAGCCCAGAAATTAGTAGTTTATTGGCCATTTGGACTAATTTCTAACTCTTTCAATTTTCTGCTAGAAAACCCACATTTGCGAGGTGTTTGCACTAGTATACAGCTCAGCAAGCTCCTGTCTGGTGCCATGCAGAGTTCTACAGCAGCAGAGAGACAAAAGAGAGACTTTGGAGTGATTAAGTATCATTTTTCTGCATTTTCTTGCTGCATTTTGCTAATTCCTTCTGAAACACCGATTTTCTAGAGTTTCTGTGATTTAAAAAGCTTGTTTTTTAGCTACATATTGTACTTATTTTACTGCCTGCACTTTAACAAAGTCATTTTTGTTTTTAAATTACCTGTTTAACTGTTGTAGGCTACACACTCAAGTGTGATAGCTATTTATGTGCATTTAAAGTGTTTTTTGATTGTATCTGCTTTATTTTCTGAATAAAAAAAAAATACTTGTTTTCCCGCCTTTCTAAGCTAGTATAGTCCAATTTTCATGTTAGTACTGAATTCAGGGCTGTGTTACAAGTTTCTGTGTTTGCCCATACCTTACTTGGATGGAAGGAGGTATCTCTGTTCACTGTGAGAGAAGGAGCTTTGAGCAGCCTATCTGTCCCTGGAGGAGTGGTTTTCGCTCAGAAATTAGTAGTCTATTGACCATTTTGGTCTAATTTCTCTTTCACTTCCCTGCCATAAAACCTGCATTTGCAAGGTTTTTGCGGTAGTATACAGCAAGCGCCTACTGGTGCCATGCAGAGTTCCACAGCAGCAGAGAGACAAAGTAGAGACCTTGGAGTGATTAAGTATAATTTTTCTGCATTTTCTTGCTGCCTTTAGCTAATTCCGCCGTAAATGCCGATTTTTTAGAGTTTCTGTGACTTAAAAGCTTGTTTCAGCTACATATTGTGCTTATTTTACTGCCTGCACTTTAACAAAGTTGTTTTTGTGTTTAAATTACCTGTTTAACTGGTGTAGGCTACACACTCAAGTGTGATAGCCGTTTATGTGCATTCAAAGTGTTTTTTTTATTGTATCTGCGTTATTTTCTGAAAACAAAACAAAACAAAAAATACTTGTTTTCCCACCTTTCTAAGCTAGTATAATCCAGTTTTCAGGTTAGTGCTGAATTCAGGGCTGTGTTACAAGTTTCTGTGTTTGCCAATACCTTACTTGGGAGAGGTAGCTTTGAGCAGCCTATCTGTCCATAGTGGAGTGATTTCAGCCCAGAAATGTGTTGTTTATTGGCCATTTTGGGCTAATTTCTATCTCTTTAATTTCCCTGCTATAAAACCTGCATCTGTGAGATTTTTGTGCAAGTATACAGCTCAGCAAGCTCCTCCCTGGTGCCTTGCGGAGTTCTACAGCATCAGAGAGACAAAAGAGAGACTTTGGAGTGATTAAGTATCTTTTTTCTGCATTTACTTGCTGCCTTTAGCTAATTCTGCCTACAATGCCATATTTCTAGAGTTTTTGTGATTTAAAAAGCTTTTTTCAGCTAATTATTGTACTTATTTTACTGCCTGCTCTTCAACAAAGTCTTTTTTTTGTTAAAATTACCTGTTTAACTGTTGTAGGCTACACAGTCAAGTGTGATAGCCATTTTTGTGCATTTAAAGAGTTTTTTATTGTATCTGCTTTATTTTCTGAAAAAAAATGTTTTCTAACCTTTATAAGCTAGTATAGTGCAGTTTTTAGGTTAGTGCTGAATTCAGGGCTGTGTTACAAGTTTCTGTGTTTGCCCATACCTTACGTGGATAAAAAGAAGTTTCTCTGTTCACTGTGAGAGAAGGAGCTTTGAGCAGCCTATCTGTCCCTGGAGAAGCTGTTTCAGCTCAGAAATAAGTAGTTTATTGGCCATTTTAGGCTAATTTCTATCACATTCAGTTCTCTGCTTTGAAACCCACATTTTTGAGGTTTATGCACTAGTATACAGCTCAGCAAACTCCTGTCTGGTGCCCTGCAGAGTTCTACAGAAGGAGAGAGACAAAAGAGAGACTTTGGAGTGATTAAGTATCATTTTTTTTAATTTTCTTGCTGCCTTTAGCTAATTCCACCTAAAACACCAATTTTCTAGAGTTTTGTGACTTAAAAAGCTTGTTTCAGCTACATATTTTACTTACTTTACTGCCTGCACTTTTAAAAAGTCATTTTTGTGTTTAAATTACCTGTTTAACTGTTGTAGGCTACACACTCAAGTGTGATAGCCATTTTTGTGCATTTAAAGTGATTTTTCAATTGTATCTGCTTTATTTTCTGAAAAAAAAAAAACAAATAAAAGATATACTTGTTTTCCTGCCTTTGTAAGCTAGTATATAGTCCAGTTTTGAGGGGAGTGCTGAATTCAGGGCTGTGCTACAAGTTTCTGCGTTTGGTAATTCCAAGTAAAATGCCAATTTTCTAGAGTTTCTGTGATTTAAAATGCTTGTTTCAGCTGCATACTGTACTTATTTTACTGCCTGCACTTTAACAAAGGTTTTTTTGTGTTTAAATTACCTGTTTAACTGTTGTAGGCTACACACTCAAGTGTGATAGCCATTTCTGTGCATTTAAATTATTTTTTGATTGTATCTGCTTTATCTTCTGAAAAAAAAACAAAAAAACAAAAAAATATACTTGTCTTCCCACCTTTCTAAGCTAGTATATTCCAGTTTTCAGGTTAGTGCTGAATTCAGGGCTGTGTTACAAGTTTCAATGTTTGCCCATACTTTACTTGTATAGAAGGAAGTTTCTCTGTTCACTGTGTAAGTGGGAGCTTTGAGCAGCCTATCTGTCCCTGGAGGAGTGGTTTTAGCCCAGAAATTTGTAGTTTAGCTATTTTGGACTAATATCTATCTCTTTCATTTCCCTGTTATAAGACCCGCATTTGCGAGATGTTTGCAGTAGTACACAGCTCAGCAAGGTTCTGCCTGGTGCCATGCAGAGTTCTACAGCAGCAGAGAGACAAAAGAGAGACTTTGGAGTGATTAAGTATTATTTTTCTGCATTTTGTTGGTGTCTTTAACTTATTCTGCCAAAAATGCCGATTTTCTTAAGTTTCTGTGATTTAAAAAGCTTGTTTCAGCTACATATTGTACTTATTTTACTGCCTGCTCTTTGCCAAGTTGTTTTTGTGTTCACATTACCTGTTTAAGTGGTGTAGGCTACATACTCAAGTTTGATAGCCATTTCTGTGTATTTAAAGTATTTTTTGATTGTATCTGCTTTATTTTCTGAAAAAAAAAAAAAAAAACAAAAAATATACTTGTTTTCCTGCCTTTCTAAGCTAGTATAGTCCAGTTTTCAGGTTAGTGCTGAATTCAGGACTGTGTTACAAGTTTCTGTGTTTGCCCATACCTTATTTGGATAGAAGGAAGTTTCTCTGTTCACTGTGAAAGAGGGAGCTTTGAGCAGCCTATCTGTCCCTGGAAGAGTGGCTTCAACCCAGAAATTAGTAGTTTATTGGCCATTTTGGGCTAATTTCTATCTCTTTCATTTCCCTTCTATAAAACTTGCATTTATGTGGTTTTTGCGCTAGTATACAGCTCAGCAAGCTCCTTTGTGGTGCCCTGCAGAGTTCGACAGCAGCAGAGAGAGAAAAGTGAGACTTTGGATTGATTAAGTATCATTTTTCTGTATTTTCTTGCTGTCTTTAGCTAATTCCATCTAAAATACCAATTTTCTAAAGTTTCTGTGATTTAAACAGCTTGTTTCAGCTCCATATTGTACTTATTTTACTGCCTACACTTTACCAAAGTAATTTTTGTGTTTAAATTACCTGTTTAACTGTTGTAGACTTCACACTCAAGTGTGATAGCCATTTATGTGCATTTAAAGTGTTTTTTTGATTGTATCTGCTTTATTTTCTGAAAAAAAAAATATACTTGTTTTCCCACCTTTCTAAGCTAGTATAGTCCAGTTTTCAGGTTAGTGCTGAATTCAGGGCTGTGTTATGAGTTTCTGTGTTTGTCCATACCTTACTTAGATAGAAGGAAGTTTCTCTGTTCACTGTGAGAGAGGGAGATTTGAACAGCCTATCTGTCACTGGAGTAGTGGTTTCAGCCCAGAAATTTGTAGTTTATTGGCCATTTTGGGCTAATTTCAATCTCTTTCATTTCCCTGCTATAAAACCTGCATTTGTGAGGTTTTTGCACTGGTATATAGCTCAGCAAGCTCCTGCCTGGTGCCCTGCAGACTTCTACAGCAGAAGAGAGACAAAAGAGAGACTTTGGAGTGATTAAGTATCATTTGTCTGCATTTCTTGCTGCCTTTAGGTAATTCTACCTAAAAGGATGATTTTCTAGAGTTTCTGTGATTTAAAAACTTGTTTCACCTACATATTGTGCTTATTTTACTGCCTGCACTTTAACAAAGTTGTTTTTGTGTTTAAATTACCTGTTTAACTGTTGTAGGCTACACACTGAAGTGTGATAGCCATTTCTGTGCATTTAAAGTGTTTTTTGATTGTATCTTCTTTATTTTCTAATAAAAACAAAAAACAAAGAATATACTTTTTTCCGCCTTTCTAAGCTAGTACAGACCAGTTTTCAGGTTAGTGTTGAATTCAGGACCGTGTTACAAGTGACTGTATTTGCCCATACCTTACTTGGGTAGAAGGAAGTTTCTCTGTTCACCGTGAGAGAGGGAGCTTTGAGCAGCCTATTTGTCACTGGACAAGTGGTTTCAGCCCAGTAATTAATAGTTTATTGGCCATTTTGGGGTAATTTCTATCTCTTTCATTTCCCTACTATAAAACCCACATGTGTGAGTTTTTTTTGCGCTAGTATACATCTCAGCAAGCTCCTGCATTGTGCCCTGCAGACTTCTACAGCAGGAGAGAGTCAAATGAGAGACTTTGGAGAGACTAAGTATCTTTTTTTTGCATTTTCTTGCTGCCGTTAGCTAATTATACTTAAAAGGATGATTTTCTAGAGTTTCTGTGATTTAAAAAGCTTGTTTCAGCTACATATTGTACTTATTTTACTGCCTGCACTTTAGCGAAGTCATTTTTGTGTTTAGTTACCTGTTTAACTGGTGTAGGCTACACACTCAAGTGTGATAGCCATTTCTGTACATTTAAAGGGTTTTTTGATTGTATCTGCTTTATTTTCTGAAAAAAAACCCCAAAAAGACGCTTGTTTTCCCACCATTCTAAGCTAGTATAGTCCAATGTTCAAGTTAGTGCTGAATTCAGGGCTGTTTTACAAGTTTCTGTGTTTGCCCATACCTTACTTGGATAGAAGGAAGTTTCTCTCTTCACTGTTAGAGAGGGAGCTTTGAGCAGCCCATCTGTCCCTGGAGGAGTGGTTTCAGCCCAGCAATTAGTAGTTTATTGGCCATTTTGGGCTAATTTCTATCTCTTTCATTTCCCTGCTATAAAACCCACATTTACAAGTTTTTGCGCTAGTATACAGCTCAGCATGCTCCTGCCTGGTGCCCTACAGAGTTCTACAGCAGCAGAGAGACAAAAGAGAGACTTTGGAGTGATTAAGTATAATTTTCTGCATTTTCTTGCTGCCTTTAGCTAATTCCGCTTAAAATGCCAATTTTCTAGAGTTTCTGTGATTTAAAGAGATTGTTTCAACTACATATTATACTTATTTTACTGCCTGCACTTTAACAAAGTCATTTTTGTGTTTAAATTACCTGTTTAGCTATTGTAGGTTACACACATAAGTGTGATAGCTTTCTCTGTGCATTTAAAGTGTTTTTTATTGTATCTGCTTTATTTTCTGAAAAAAAAAAAAAAGAACTGTTTTCCCGACTTTCTAAGCTAGTATAGTCCAGTTTTCAGGTTAGTGCTGAATTCAGGGCTGTGTTACAAGTTTCTGTGTTTGCCCATACTTTACTTGGATAAAAGGAAGTTTCTCTATTCACTGTGAGAGAAGGAGCTTTGAGCAGCCTATCTGTCCCTGGAGAAGTTGTTTCAGCCCAGAAATAAGTAGTTTATTGGCCATTTTAGGCTAATTTCTTTTGCTTTCATTTCTCTGCTATAAAACCCACATTTTCAAGGTTTATGCACTAGTATACATCTACTGCGGTGGTGGTGCTGTGGTAACATTGTTGCCTCACAATAAGACGTTGTCCGGTTCAATTGTCAGCTAGAGAATCTTCTGTGTGGAGGCATGCGTGATTGGGCGTACCTTAGTTGAAGGTTGTGTGTCAGGGCTGGCAACTCAGCATGTAAAAATCTACTGCAAATCATTAGTGGACCGGAGTTCCACTGTGGTGACCCCTAACTGGGAAAAAGCCGAAAGACACAACAACATGCACTAGTATACATCTCAGCAAGCTCCTGCCTGGTGCCCTGCAGAGTTCTGCAGCAGAAGAGAGACAAAAGAGAGACTTTGGAGTGATTAAGTATCATTTTTTTGAATTTTTTTGCTGCCTTTAGCTAATTCTGCCTAAAACACCAATTTTCTAGAGCTTCTGTGTTTTAAAAAGCTTGTTTCAGCTACATATTGTACTTACTTTACTGCCTGCACTTTAAGAAAGTTGTTTTTGTGTTTAAATTACCTGTTTAACTGTTGTAGGCTACACACTCAAGAGTGATAGCCATTTCTATGCATTTAAAGTGTTTTTTTTTATTGTATCTGCTTTATTTTCTGAAAACAAAACAAAACAAAAAAAAGACCTGTTTTCCCACCTTTCTAAGCTAGTATAGTCCAGTTTTAGGTTAGTGCTGAATTCAGGGCTGTGTTATAAGTTTCTTTATTTGCCCATACCTTACTTGGATAGAAGGAAGTTTCTCTGTTCACTGTGAGAGAGGGAGCTTTGAACAGCCTATCTGTCCCTGGAGGAATGGTTTCAGCCCAGAAATTTGTAGTTTATTAGCCATTTTGGGCTAATTTCAATCTCTTTAATTTCCCTGCTCTAAAACCTGCATTTGTGAGGTTTTTTGCACTAGTATACAGCTCACCAAGCTCCTGCCTGGTGCCCCGCAGAGTTCTACAGTAGCAGAGACAAAAGATAGACTTTGGAGTGATTAAGTATCATTTTTCTGCATTTTCTTGCTGCCTTTAGCTAATTTCACCTAAAACACCAATTTTCTAGAGTTTCTGTGATTTAAACTGCTTGTTTCAGCTACATATTGTACTTATTTTACTGCCTGCACTTTAACAAAGTCATTTTTGTGTTTGAATTACCTGTTTAACTGTTGTAGGCTACACACATAAGTGTGATAGCCATTTCTATGCATTTAAAGTGTTGTTTAATTGTATCTGCTTTATTTTCTGAAAAAACAAACAAAAAAAAATACTTGTTTTCCTGCCTTTCGAAGCTAGTATAGTCCAGTTTTCAGGTTAGTGCTGAATTCAGGGCTGTGTTACAAGTTTCTGTGTTTGCCCATACTTTACTTGGATAAAAGGAAGTTTCTCTATTCACTGTGAGAGAAGGAGCTTTGAGCAGCCTATCTGTCCCTGGAGAAGTTGTTTCAGCCCAGAAATAAGTAGTTTATTGGCCATTTTAGGCTAATTTCTTTCACTTTTATTTCTCTGCTATAAAACCCACATTTTCAAGGTTTATGCACTAGTATACATCTACTGCGGTGGTGGTGCTGCGGTAACATTGTTGCCTCACAATAAGATGTCCGGTTCGAATGTCAGCTAGAGCGTCTTCTGTGTGGAGACATGCGTGATTGGGCGTAACTTCGTTGAAGGTTGTGTGTCAGGGCTGGCAACTCGGCATGTAAAAATCTACTGCAAATCATTAGTGGACCGGAGTTCCACTGTGGCGACTCCTAACTGGGAAAAAGCCGAAAGACACAACAACATGCACTAGTATACATCTCAGCAAGCTCCTGCCTGGTGCCCTGCAGAGTTCTGCAGCAGAAGAGAGACAAAAGAGAGACTTTGGAGTGATTAAGTATCATTTTTTTGAATTTTTTTGCTGCCTTTAGCTAATTCTGCCTAAAACACCAATTTTCTAGAGCTTCTGTGTTTTAAAAAGCTTGTTTCAGCTACATATTGTACTTACTTTACTGCCTGCACTTTAAGAAAGTTGTTTTTGTGTTTAAATTACCTGTTTAACTGTTGTAGGCTACACACTCAAGAGTGATAGCCATTTCTATGCATTTAAAGTGATTTTTTTATTGTATCTGCTTTATTTTCTGAAAACAAAACAAAACAAAAAAAAGACCTGTTTTCCCACCTTTCTAAGCTAGTATAGTCCAGTTTTATGTTAGTGCTGAATTCAGGGCTGTGTTATAAGTTTCTGTATTTGCCCATACCTTACTTGGATAGAAGGAAGTTTCTCTGTTCACTGTGAGAGAGGGAGCTTTGAACAGCCTATCTGTCCCTGGAGGAGTGGTTTCAGCCCAGAAATTTGTAGTTTATTGGCCATTTTGGGCTAATTTCAATCTCTTTAATTTCCCTGCTCGAAAACCTGCATTTGTGAGTTTTTTTGCACTAGTATACAGCTCAGCAAGCTCTTGCCTGGTGCCCTGCATAGTTCTACAGTAGCAGAGACAAAAGAGAGACTTTGGAGTGATTAAGTATCATTTTTCTGCATTTTCTTGCTGCCTTTAGCTAATTTCACCTAAAACGCCAATTTTCTAGAGTTTCTGTGATTTAAACAGCTTGTTTCAGCTACATATTGTACTTATTTTACTGCCTGCACTTTAACAAAATCATTTTTGTGTTTGAATTACCTGTTTAACTGTTGTAGGCTACACACATAAGTGTGATAGCCATTTCTGTACATTTAAAGTGTTTTTTTAATTGTATCTGCTTTATTTTCTGAATAAACAAACAAAAAAAATACTTGTTTTCACACCTTTCTAAGCTAGTATAGTCTAGTTTTCAGGTTAGTGCTGAATTCAGGGCTGTGTTACAAGTTTCTGTGTTTGCCCATACTTTACTTGGATAAAAGGAAGTTTCTCTATTCACTGTGAGAGAAGGAGCTTTGAGCAGCCTATCTGTCCCTGGAGAAGTTGTTTCAGCCCAGAAATAAGTAGTTTATTGGCCATTTTAGGCTAATTTCTTTCGCTTTCATTTCTCTGCTATAAAACCCACATTTTCAAGGTTTATGCACTAGTATACATCTACTGTGGTGGTGGTGCTGCGCTAACATTGTTGCCTCACAATAAGACATTGTCCGGTTCGATTGTCAGCTAGAGCGTCTTCTGTGTGGAGACATGCGTGATTGGGTGTACCTTCATTGAAGGTTGTGCGTCAGGGCTGGCAACTCGGCATGTAAAAATCTACTGCAAATCATTAGTGGACCGGAGTTCCACTGTGGCGACCCCTAACTGGGAAAAAGCCGAAAGACACAACAACATGCACTAGTATACATCTCAGCAAGCTCCTGCCTGGTGCCCTGCAGAGTTCTACAGCAGAAGAGAGACAAAAGAGAGACTTTGGAGTTAAGTATCATTTTTTTGAATTTTTTTTGCTGCCTTTAGCTAATTCCGCCTAAAACACCCATTTCTAGAGCTTCTGTGTTTTAAAAGGCTTGTTTCAGCTACATATTGTACTTACTTTACTGCCTGCACTTTCTATGCATTTAAAGTGATTTTTTTTATTGTATCTGTTTTATTTTCTGAAAAAAAAAACAAAAAAAAATACTTGTTTTCCCACCTTTCTAAGCTAGTATAGTCCAGTTTTAGGTTAGTGCTGAATTCAGGGTTGTGTTACAAGTTTCTGTGTTTGCCCATACCTTACTTAGATAGAAGGAAGTTTCTCTGTTCACTGTGAGAGAGGGAGATTTGAACAGCGTATCTGTCACTGGAGGAGTGGTTACAGCCCAGAAATTTGTAGTTTATTGGCCATTTTGGGCTAATTTCAATCTCTTTCATTTCCCTGCTATAAAACCTGCATTTGTGAGGTTTTTGCACTGGTATATAGCTCAGCAAGCTCCTGCCTGGTGCCCTGCAGACTTCTGCAGCAGAATAGAGACAAAAGAGAGACTTTGGAGTGATTAAGTATTATTTTTCTGCATTTTATTGCTGCCTTTAGCTAATTTTACCCAAAACGCTGATTTTCCAGAGTTTCTGTGATTTAAAAAGCTTGTTTCCGCTACATATTGTACTTGTTTTACTACCTGCACTTTAACAAAGTCATTTTTGTGTTTGAATTACCTGTTTAACTTTTGTAGGTTACACACGTAAGTGTGATAGTCGTTTCTATGCATTTAAAGTGTTTTTGTTTATTGTATCTGCTTTATTTTCTGAAAAAAACAAAAAAAAAATACTTGTTTTCCCACCTTTCTAAGCTAGCATAGTCCTGTTTTCAGGTTAGTGCTGAATTCAGGGCTATGTTACAAGTGTCTGTGTTTGCCCATACCTTACTTGGATAAAAGGAAGTTTCTCTATTCACTATGAGAGAAGGAGCTTTGAGCAGCCTATCTGTCCCTGGAGAAGTGGTTTCAGCCCAGAAATAAGTAGTTTATTGGCCATTTTAGGCTAATTTCTATCTCTTTCATTTCTCTGCTATAAACCCCACATTTGCAAGGTTTTTGTGCTAGTATACAGCTCAGCATGCTCCTGACTGGTGCCCTGCAGAGTTCTACAGCAGCAGGGAGGCAAATGAGAGACTTTGGAGTAATTAAGTATCATTTTTCTGTATTTTCTTGCTGCCTTTAGCTAATTCCACTTAAAATGCCAATTTTCTAGAGTTTCTGTGATTTAAAGAGATGGTTTCAACTACATATTGCACTTATTTTACTGCCTGCACTTTAATAAAGTCATTTTTGTGTTTAAATTACCTGTTTAGCTATTGTAGACTAATCACTCAAATGTGATAACAATTTCTCTGCATTTTAAATGTTTTTTGATTGTATTTGCTTTATTTTCTGAAATAAAACCCCCAAAAATACTTGTTTGCTCACCTTTCTATGCTAGTATAGTCCAATTTTGAGGTTAGTACTGAATTCAGGGCTTTGTTACAAGTTTCTGTTTTTGCCCATACCTTACTTGGATAGAAGGAAGTTTCTCTGTTCACTGTAAAAGAAGGATCTTTGAGCAGCCTATCTGTCCCTGGAGGAGTGGTTTCAGTCCAGAATTTAATAGTTTATTGGCCATTTTAGGCTAATTTCTATCTCTTTCATTTCCCTGCTATAAAACCTGAATTTTAGAGGTTTTTGCAGTAGTATACAGCTCAGCAAGCTCCTGCCTGGTGCCCTGCAGAATTCTACAGCAGGAGAGAGATACAAGAGAGACTTTGGAGTGATTAAGTATCATTTTTCTGCATTTTCTTGCTGCCTTTAGCTAATTCCACCTAAAAGGATGATTTTCTAGAGTTTCTGTGATTTAAAAAGCTTGTTTCAGCTACATAATGTGCTTATTTTACTGCCTGCACTTTAACAAAGTTGTTTTTGTGTTTAAATTACCTGTTTAACTGTTGTAGGCTACACACTCAAGTTTGCTAGTTATTTCTGTGCATTCAAAGTGTTCTTTTGATTGTATCTTCTTTATTTTCTGAAAAACAATACTTGTTTTCCCACCTTTCTAAGCTAGTATAGTCCAGTTTTCAGGTTAGTGCTGAATTCCGGGCTGTGTTACAAGTTTCTGTATTTGCCTATACCTTACTTCGATAGAAGGAAGTTTCTCTGTTCACTGTGAGAGAGGGAGCTTTGAGCAGCCTATCTGTCCCTTTAGGAGTGGTTTCAGCCCAGAAATTAGTAGTTTATTGGCCATTTTAGGCTAATTTCTATCTCTTTCATTTTCCTGCTATAAAACCCGCATTTGTGCAGTTTTGCACACCGGTTAGGTAGGGTATAACTATTCCGGGCACCACAAAGTCTACTCTTCAATTTTTCCCTTGGAACTAGACAAACTTTCAACTTAAGCACTCAACCATTCACTTCTCATCCCAGCACTTTCTCAAAACTCATAGCAAGCACTAATAATCTTTAGCATTAGACCCCCCCCTATACTGTAGAGAAGGACAAGGCTCTCTATTCGACCTTACCATCCAATCAGTAAAACAGCTCACTGTACCTATTCAGGCATGTCCAAAGGGCAGTTTCAGGTGTACGTTCTGGTCCAACTTTATTTTATTTTATTTTATTTTATTTTACATTTGTTGACCGGGCTAGTCTGGCTGGATACATGTCCATTTTCAGCAGAGGCCCGAGGAGAAAAGCTCCACTATAAAACTAAGTACATTACATAAACAATTTACTACTCTAAGATAATAGCTAAAATCAGATATTACAAAAGCAAAAAAGAAAAAAAGATAATTTAAAAGAGAAACAAGTTTACAATAAGCAGTTCATTAAATATCCACAATTGTACAAAAAGTACATACTTAAAATCTCAAAACAGTAAAAGTATCAAAACTGAGGAGGATAGAGAAGAGAAGAGTGGAGGGGAAACAGAGTAAGAGAAAATGGTTAGTCAGGTGTATTGCAGGAACACAGCCAATGATTTTGGAAGTACTGTTTAATTTTCTGTTTGAAAAGTGACAGAGATGTAGTCAGAGTTATGTCAGTGGGCAAGAGATTCCAACTTCTACCTATTGTATTAGTGAATAAAGAATCACCAGCTGTGTTGTTTGCCTTTATAGATTTTGCCATGAGTTTACAAGAGGAGCGAAGTGAGTTTAGATTGTTGTAAGGGGTTAGAAGTTGAGAGAGTATTGGGGTGTTGTTGGGTAGGTGTAATATGTTGTGGGCAATAGTGAGTTGAGGAATTATCAGGTGGTTTTGAAATTCGAGCCAGCCTAGTTGTTTTAGGTTTATACAATGGTGGGTCCTGAATGGACCTGGTGAATCTGGGCATTTTGAGGCAATGTTACAATTGCCTCATGTACACAGACAACCCTCTCTTTCTTCCACCAAGCACTAATACATGAGTGAAATGCAATTATACAGCCAAACTGGAGGCTAAGCTCTCTCAACCCAAGACTGGACCAAACAGTCAAGAGGAGAAGGGAATAACTTGCTTCACACCACCAGTCTCACATAGACCTATGAAACCAGCACTGGCAAAAAACACAGATAAATACATGAAAATGTACTTGGAGGCTCTAAATAAAAATCTGCAAAAGCAAGAGACCTCCAAAGCAGACATCCAAGCAACCTCCACCCCCCCAACACAAACCATGAAACACAAAATTCACAAAACCAGTGTGCCATGCAATCACAGCCCTTAAGGCAAAATAACATACCCAACACTCTAGTAATAGGTGATTATAGTCAGGCACACTGACGTCCCACTCACTAGGCTGAACAAGGAGAAGGTTACTGTTAGCTGCCTGCCGGGTGCCAGGATCCGCCACATAACACAAACACTCAGGTCACTCCAGAACAAGTACAAATATGACTCTGTCATTGTCCATGTTGGTGTGAATGACCTGAGCTGTACCTCCCTGGACTTCATGAAAAGAGACATGGAGGAGCTCTCTGATCACATAGCCCAGGCCGGTATGACCCTGACCCTGAGTAGCATCCTGCCCTCATCAAGAAGGATAACACAGTATAGAGAAAAAATTATCAAGTTCAACAATTGGCTAAGCTTCTGGTGTCATACAAAGGGGGTCCAGTGTCTGTCAACCTGGGATGACATGCTCGACAAGCCACGCTGCTTTGAAATGGCTTCCACCTCTCCCCCTTGGGCTTTCGAATACTGGCCAAGGCTCTTGCCACCCCCATAGTGCCTTTTTTAGGCAAGGCTCAAAAGACAAACTTACCACCATAAATATCGCAAGTAACAAAAAACTGAGGGTAATGCTACTCAATGCCAGAAGTCTAAACCTCAAAATGCATGCACTTGAGGCACTCCTCAGTATGGAGAAAATCGATATATGTGGAGTAACAGAAACCTGGTTTAAGGCTCCAGAGAGCACTCCAGCACTACCAGGCTACAACTCATGCCATACATTTTGGCCACAAAACCTGGACAGAAATACAAAAGGCGGGGGAGTATCCATATTCATCAAGGATACCCACACCTCCAGGTTAGTGGCACAGCATGATGCTTCAGAGATCATACACGTGCAACTAACAATGGGCAAAACTGCTATTCAAATTATAGCTTGCTACAGATCACCCACCATGTCCCAGGACCCCCACTCTGCATTCCTGGAAACACTGGGAAACATAAAGGTCCTACCAAACACCCTGATATTGGGTGATTTCAATTACCTAAACATTAACTGGGAGAACTACTCAAGTACAAACTCCCTTGCTCAACATTTCCTAGAATTTATAAACTCAAACACCCTGGATCAACTGGTCAACACCCCCACCAGAGGTGACAACATATTGGACCTGGTCATCATCAACATGGGCGACTGGTGTTCCACACCAAAGATCAACCCCTCGCTGGTTAGATCTGTCCATAAACTAATCACTCTGGATATCCATATTTCTCCACCACCCCCGGTCAAAGAAACCACTGTGAAAAACTTTTCAAAAGCAAACTTCATGTTACTTAAGATCGAGGTGGGAAGATTCAAAGCCCCCATGCTAAAGGATAATGATGTCCAAGCTGCAAAATCCTTTACTAATGCACTCTACGGGCACCTACAAGAATGCATGGATCGTGCTATCCCAAGCAAAACCAAGACTCACTCCTCCAAGAAAAGGAAACCAGTCTGGTGGACCCCTGCTATAACAAGCTATACAATAGAAGAAGGAAACTAGTACAGAAAAGAGTAAAATCCCAAGAAGGGAAGACATCCCTGATCAGTAACAGCAAGAAACTACATTCTTTCATAAAATCATCTAAGGCTAGCTTTGAAAGAAAAATTGCCATGGACTCCAAAGATAACCACAAGGCATTCTTTAGTTATGTCAATAATCTAAGTGGCAATTCTGCTCAGACTTAGTGCAGAATGGCACAAAATACACTGAACCAACCAATATAGCCAAGATCCTGGCAGACAGGTTCAGTGCAAACTTCACCCCCCCTTTCACCTCCTAAAGGGCCTATAACTATACCAGAAGAATGTAGTGCCCCTGAAATCACAGACACTCAGGTTAAAACAGCCCTCTCCAAAGCCAAAAACACAGCATCAATGGGACCAGACGGTATCCCAGGCTGCATCCTACAGGAGCTCAAAGATGAACTAACCCCTCACCTAGACACACTGTTTCAACTCATCCTCTCCACAGGTTATGTGCCCACAGAGTGGTGCACAGCAATGGTTATTCTGCTCCACAAAGGTGGAGCCACAATGGGCCCTGGGAACTATTGCCCTATAAGCCTGACTAGCTTGGTCTGCAAAGCTATGGAGCACATCATCATGGAGCTCATTAGCAGAGACATTGGGAACATCCAAACTCTGGACCCTACCCAGTTCGGCTTTGTTAAGGGCAGATCATGTCTCCTAAACCTGGTGGACTTCTTTGAGACAGTTACCAAGGCTATAGATGAGGGAAAGATGGTCCACACAGCCTACCTAGACCTCGCAAAGGCCTTTGACACCATTCCCCACTCAGGTGTTATAGACAAGCTCACCAGCCTGAACATAAAGTCCTATGTCATGAGATGGGTTTCCAACTGGCTCACGGACAGAACCCACATGGTAAGAGTTGCGGGAGCTGGGTCTGACTCTAAACCGGTTACAAGTGGTGTTCCCCAGGGCTCAATCCTAAGACCCCTACTGTTTGGCATATACTTCTCAGAGGTACAGGCAAGCAAAGGAGGACTATGGCTGACCAAGTTTGCAGACGACTGCAAACTATGGGGTATAATTGATTCTCCAGCTGACACAGACATCCTCCAAAAGGGTCTCACTGAGACAGATACCTGGTGTCAAAACCATGGCCGCAAGCTAAATGCCAATAAGTGCATAGTCACCCCCTTTGGAAAAACAAAGTACCCACAAACTACCACATAGGTGGTAGCCCCCTAAATACCAAAGACGTAATAAGAGATCTGGGGACTCAAGTAGATAGTAACCTCTCCTTTGATAATCCATTGCCAAAGTGGTTAGAAAATCTTTCTATGTGGCCCACCTAATCACAAAAGGGTTTGCATCCAGATCGAAAGAGGTCATTGGGCCCTGCTACTCATCACTCATCAGACCCATCATAGAGTACATTGCCCCATTTAGGATGTACCTTACAAGACACCTGCAACAACTGGAAAGACCACAGAAGTACCTCACCAAGAGGATCACTGACCTCAAGCAGATGCCCTATGCAACTTGACTGAAGAAACTTCAGCTGTACTCGGTTGCATACCGCCTATGCAGAGGTGATCTCCACCTGACATACAAGGCCATGTCCAACCCAGAATTGATGGACATGCTCCACCTAAAGAAAACTATATCCCCTTGAGCCACATGCTCCAGGAATCTAAACCTCACCACAACAATAAATAGGATGTGCTGGAGGGATAGATTCCTGTCCCAGAGACTTCCCATGCTCTGGAACAAGATTCCAATCAACATTAGGCAGAGCTCCTTGCTAACCCTCTGCAAGAAAAACCTTGACGAGTTGATGGGAAACAGAAAGTTTACCCCCAGGGATCACTTCAATGGCTCTGCTGGACAGAGGCACAGGGGACTAATCTAACAGGGTGGTGAAAGCCAACATATTCTGGCTAGGCTTATAAATGCCTTTGGGCAGATAGCCTAGTACCTACCTATGAACCTATCAGTAGGGTGTATAACAGAAGGAAGAAAATAATGGGAAAAATTAGGAGGTGCAGTACTCAGCAGGATAAAAGCACTTATCAAACTAAACAAACAACTCAGAGGACAAATAAAGTCTACCAAAGACAAATTTGAGGTAAATTTGGCCTCCTATGCCAAGGACAATGACAAGGCATTCTTTAGCTATGTCCCCAACCTCAAAGGCAATACACAATTGTGTGCAGAAGTCATTGTTAATGGAGTCACCTATACTAGACAAAATATATAGCAAACCTACTGGTCAACAGATTCATCTCCAACTTTATCCCTCTCTCCCTCTCAGCCTTCTCTCAGGAAATATCATCAAATATAACTCTCCTTGCTATCACTCGAGAACAGGTCCTTAATGCTGTCTCTCTAAGGCCAAGAACACTGCTTCAGTTGGCCAAGACAGTATCCCAGGATGCCTTTTAAACAGTATGAAATATGACTATAGTTTGCAAATAGACTCCATGCCTCATGAATGAAGAACAGCAACAGTCATCCCTCTGCCCAAAGGTGGGCCATCTACAGACTGTGGAACCTACAGACCCACAAGTCTCAGTAGTCTCATATGCAAAGCCATGGAAAGAATGATCATGGAAATGATCAATAATGACATAGGAAATCTTCAGACACTGGACCCAGCCCAATTTGGTTTTGTCAAGGGCAGGTCATGCCTGATGGTCTTCTTTGAGAAGGTCACCAAAGCAATGGATGAGGGCAAAATGGTTTACACTGCCTACCTTGACCTGGCCAAAGCATTTGACAATACCCCACTCAGGCATTGTTGACATAGTTAGCTCACAGACAGGACCCAGGAAGTTAAAATTGGAGAGTCTACTTCTACAAAGAGGACATCCACAAGTGGAGTCCCTCAGGAATCAGTCCTGGCACAGCTCCTTTATGGCATTTACTTCTCTGCAATCAAGGCCAGTATTAATGACCTCTGGAAGTAAAGTAAAATGAGTCTGCTGGTTGACATACATAGAATTGAAATAAGCTCTTAAAATCTGTTCTGAACAATACAGGTAGTAGTAGGGCTCAAGATATCAAAATATGATGAAAATCAGCTGAAGAACTGCAATTCAACAAGACTCTTGTACCTTTTCAGAACAGCTGTTTTCCACTACTTGAGGGCATCACAAAAAAGGTACATTTATACCAACAGTCCATGTGAGGTCATAGTCTCAAAATGTAAGTCATAATTTTTGTTACAAAATCTTTGTTTTTCATCATTTCCCTGCAGCATATCAATGGTGTTGAAAATTCAGTGCTTTAAAGTTAAGAAGGGCAAGAAGTGAGAAAGACAAGTAAGCACTATTACAGGCAAAGGTGGGTCCTAGGATCATTTTAACTAATGTATTCATTTGCTGATCTACTTGATATATGTTTACTTGGTAAATCTCACACAGACAATATGTCTATTTTATTAATGATACCTGGGTAGTAACTCATATTGATAATATATAAAATGTAAACATCAAACTATTGCTACATACACTATAAGGAGACTCAGTATATGGAATCAATCAGTTAACGACATATAGACAACACAGACAAAGATATACACAATGGTTTTACAGCACTTACATATAAATGATTGGCACACCAAGAAAAATGTGACAGCACTGATTCAGTATTTAAATTGTAATCTCCAATGATTTACCTTACCCAAATTTTCTGTAGTCATCCCATGGCAGTTATTCCATACTGCAGTTGTCATGTCCATAATGGAGTAATCATCACATGCACACATGCATGAATGCATGCGCACGCGTGTGCACACACACACACACACACACACACACACACACACACACACACACACACACACACACACACACACACACACACACACCTCCAAAACACAAATCTCCCAACTGTAGGGAGGGACAAAGATTCAGTTCATTGAGTAGTAGAGTGCTAATTCAAAGTCCTGCTCAGTTAGGAGTGCTGCTGGTTGCTACAAATCATTCAAAAATCTCTCTAGCTGCTTAAACTCCCCAACTCAGTGTAGTATAACTGATGCTTGAATGAGATTTTGGATGCTAACAATCATTACAAAATCTCTCTGGTTGATTAAACTCCTCCGCTCAGTACAGTGTGACTGATGCTACTTTGTATATGCACTGATACAAGACCTCATCTCTCTCTGGCTGATTTGATTCAAAACTCCAGCTTAGTGTAGTATGAAAAAATGCATGTGTGCTGACAGAGTGTATGTGTCCTGGTACTTGAAAAAGTATTTGTGCTTGTGAGCTGTGGTCTTTGCTAGTACCATGACCTGAATGGATGAAAGTAATCCTCTGTTTTCTTTTTTTTTTTTTTTTGTATTTTGTTTATGACCAGGCTGGTCCCCCAGCCTGCATCAGGCCCTAGGCAGCTTCCTAGGTTGCCTTGTGTTGGATCAGGCCGTAGATGCATCTTATGCATTTGTGCCTTCTTGGTTAGACGTAGGTCACTCTTTTCCCCATTTTCTCACCAGTGTTACACCATCTGCTAACCAGATTTTCATGTCCTCAGGAAAAAAACTGCATGATTGTTCCCTTATCGTAAGGACCCCTGGCATTTCAAAAGTAATAACTTGACAGACACTCACCCACCGCACTTGTTCCTGCAATATAATGACTTACATTGTCATATGCCATTTTTCTGTGTTGGCTGAACTGTTTTCTTGAAAAATCAGGAGTTTAAAACATTCAACTAGTCTTTAACTTTATTATAATACATGCAATCCACATCTGGTATTTTGGACACAGCAACCAGCATGCATTGCTTTACCCATGAGAAGAGGAGCTTAAAACCTCACCCAATCCATATGGTCAATTTGGTATTGATTATGCATCCATTCAAATATCCAAATAAAACTTTCAAAGTTAGACACTTATCTATAACAAGGAAACAGTTTGGTACTGACTTTGGAATCTAGGGTTCAGCTTCCTCATTGCTCATATGCCTTTCATATAGGACTCAACTATCTATCAAGAAACTGGGGGACCTACACTGCCAACGGTCAGCATGCCCAACACTTTGATATTATAAATGCTGACTCTCTTTCACAAATATTTAACCATCCTACTAGGGTCCCTAATATCCTGGATCTAGTCCTCACAAAAATGAGCATTTTTGCACAAATCCATATGTAGCATCCAGCCCCTGCCCCCTCCCCAAACTTATATATACTAATTCACAGATCACCATACCTCGGACAAAAGGGAATATTCTGAAAACTGGCATCTTGGGCTTAGTATATGTAAGTCTGTTCTTTCAGCCATTTAGTCTCTGCATTTTGGGACTTGGTATAGTGGGTCCTGACATTTCAAATGGTTACCATTATCATGTCATGTATCATCATGGGATCCCTATCAGTTGATCAAGTTTTCAGAAAGTCGAAATTCATATGGTTGAGAACATATGATCGAGTTTTTGAAAACTCAAAGCTTTTGCATAGAAATTACTGTACAGTGAGGATTGGGAAATTTACCCTTTTCTTCACTGTAGTGTGATCTCAGAGTTGGTATATATAAGTTGCAGGGGGTGGGTGGGGCACAGTCCCCAACATGGGGGGTGAAGGGGGGCTTGCCCCACTACTTAAATGTAAAAGTAGATTTCTGTGTATTTATTTTTATGTTCAGGTTTTCAGAAACTTAATCACATGGTCTCATTCATATGGATTTCAAGTTTCTGAAAACTTGATCATCTGCCATAGATCCATCATCATGTCATTTTAAATCAAATTTTGTGACCTTTTCCTTTAACACTGATGGTACTTTCCCTGTAAATAGCTCTGTGTTTAGGGACTTCTCAAAAGCAAACCTTCTTCAATTACTTGATGACTTAAATAAATAATGTTGTAATCCTCCTCTAAAGGATCCTATTGCTAAAGCTGCTACCTGTGCCTCTGACTTCTCCATCTTCTTAAATTGTTGTATTGATATGGCAGTCCCCATCTGCAACAAATATAATGTGAAGTTTAAAAACTAACCCCTGCTGTGGAGTACCCATATAAATTAATTATATAACAAAAGAAAGAAACTGCATAATACTTATAAGAGGTCTCATTCTTCCTACCCTAATATCATCAAAAATAGCTTAAAGGAACCATTAGGAAGCTCAAAGCTGAGCAAAAATGTAAAATAGCCAATGAAATCAAAGATAACTGTAAATCTTTCTTAACTATGTCAATAAATCAAGAACTAGCACCTAACAGTCTTTGGAGCTAGTCCACAATAATACTACACTTTCTGATATCATGATCTAGAGGAAATAGCTGATATCCTAGCTAATAAATTTAGTGCACATTTTACTCCACTCACAGGTTCCACAATCCTAGAGACCCCCTTTAATTACTATGGAACAAGTTCTCTCAATCCTTTCAAAAACTAAGTATACTTCATTCATGGGCCCTGAAAGCATACCAGGTTGCCTAATTATCAGTGTCAAATATGGCCTTTCTGAACACCTATTTAAACTCTGTACTCTAAACTACTTCAGTGGTTACATCCCTGAAGCCTGGAAAGCAGCTATTGTAATGTCATTGCTCAAGGTGGCCTAACCTTTGACCATGGTAACTATAGACCCTTTAGTCTCACTAGCCTCATATGTAAAGCTTTGGAGTGTGTTATCTCAGATTCATTAATCTGAACATTGAAGACATTTTAACCCTGGACCCACATCGGTTTGGCTTTATCAAAGGAAGGTCCTACCTATTTAACCTCATTACTTTCTTTGAAAAAGTAACTGAAGCAGTGGATAGCTGTTATGCAGTTCATACAGCATATCTAGATCTGGTCAAGGCCTTTGTCACTATTCCTCATGCAAGCATTATTTATAGACTTGTAAATATGAATATAAATCATTATATTGTGCTATGGCTAGCTAACTGGTTATCTGACAGAACCCATGGGGTTTGAGTAGCAGGTGTCACTTCTTAAAGCAAACCAGTTACCAGTGGTGTACCACAGGGCTCAGTTTTCAGTCCTCTTCTATTTGTTATATATTTCTCGGACCTTCAGACCAACACTTTTGGCCTATGGTTAACTAAGTTTGCAGATTGCTATAAACTGGATGTTGCTATTCAGTCTTCAACTGGCTCAGAATTGCTCCAAGATGGCTTAGACCATGTTAACAATTGGTGCAAGGAAAATAGTCTCAAATTAAATGTAAAATATGTAACATAGTTCATTTTGTTAAACAAAACAGCTTCACTTACTGTATAGGAAATGCACCCCTCCAGACACTGTTGTAAGGGATCTTTGTACTCCTGTTGATAATTCTTTATCATTTGACCATCATGTCTCCACAGTAGTTTGAAAAGACTTTTATTTGGCCTATTTAATTTCCAAAGATCCAAAGAAGTCTTAATTCCCCTTTACTGATATCTTATCAGACCCATTATTGAATATAATGCACCTTTTGGAAAGTATTTGTCTCAAGATATCACTCAACTTGAGAGACCTCAGAGATTCATAACTAAAAAGATCAGTGGCCTCAAAATTCTTAGTTAACAGGAAAGATCTGCCACCCTTTCTCTATACTCAGTCTCTTACTGACTCCTCCATTGAGATCTATGTCTAGCCTTTTGTGCCTTGAAAGATCCAATCCTATTTGATCTGCTATTCCTTCGCAGAACTAATGATAATCAAATACTCAGTTAAAGGAACTAAACTTCATTGGCAGATAAATAAGACACATTAGAGTGATAGATTGATATCAGAATGTATCCCTCACCTCTGGAATGAACTTCTACTACATGTCAAGCAGAGTGGCATCCTTACCACCATTAACTGGATGGGCAGCCTCAAATTCTCTCCTGGCCTGTCTTGTTGTTTTGCTCTCTTTGAGGATCAAGAGAAATTTTGAATAGGTTTCTTGGCTAGGCTTGAAATGGTCTGCAGAGCAATTGCCTAGTACTTACCTATTAACCTAAATCTCAGGAACTGCTTTGCTGAATACCAGCATGTGGAGACTGTAATGCTGAAGGTCCAAACTTACATATACCAAGTCTAGAACTGCTATTTATTGAAATGTTCACTTTTTTCCAAGGTATGGTGATCTTGGCGTTGGTATATATAGGTTTTGGGATGTGGGGACTTAGTCCTGCAAAAACAAGTTTAAAGGAGAGTGATGTTCGATATTCTCTCTTCTGTATTTTCTTTTCAGTTTTATGAGACTTGACAATCTAAGTCTCAAGATTTTGATAGGTGGCTACTTCAGAGTCCTTACAGGTATAATAACTTGAGTTATATCTCCAAGGGAATCCTCCAGGAAGAAAAGCTGTAATTCCTGTAGCCTCTGTGCATGTGTTATGTTTTGTATTAACAGTCAGTCCCTCTTCCTGTATGTTCCTCATATAGGGCTTCCCCAGTCATTGGTTTGAATTTAAAAAATGTCCTTCCTTTTGTCCACAGTTTCATACTTATGGAGGATGGTGTTCACTATACTACTTTTTAAATAAAACTTTATTATCATGTGACCTCGTGTAGCAATCTCCAAGGGACTGCAGATCTGTACAGTCAAGAAAAAAAAAGAGTTCAGTTTCATCCTTTTTAAAAAGAGCCCAGTTTCATTCTTTTTAAACTAGTTTGTTTGTGTCTTTTGGCTTTTCCCGGTTAGGGGTCGCCACAGTGGAACTCCGGTCCGCTAATGATTAGTAGTTGATTTTTACATGCCGAGTTACCAGCCCTGACGCACAGCCTTCAACGAAGGTACCAGGAGTGGCCTTAGTTCAACTGGTGCCCTAGGCAAAAGGGCTCCACACGGCACCCCCGCCACACCATCTGGTGCCCCTATCCTGGTCTACCTACACCAAATAAATACTGGAAAAGTTCTCCTGCTACAGCGGCACCCTAGGCGGCCTTCTAGTTGGCCTATGCCTAAGGCCGGCTATGGAAGGTACGCCCATTCACGCATGTCTCCACGCAGAAGATGCTCTAGCTGAGAATTGAACCGGACAGCGTCTTACTGTGAGGGGACAATGCTACCGCAACACTTTTTAAACTAGTACATTTTCAAAATAGCAGCTAAATAATTTTATACCATTTTACAGTTATAGTGAGTAATGTTGATTGTTTAGAATGATGAATGCTTTGTGAAGGTAAGGGAATGCTGAAGTATTGTAAAGTTGACCTCAATTTATATCAAGTGACATATGGTTGACTGTTTTCTTTAGTTGGTTTCTTGTTAATCTCCGATGTTTGTGAAGGCATGTGTGCATGCGTGCATGTGTGTGTTGATTTATGCTATATGCTTATTTGTGTTGATGACTGTTACTAGAATGCATGGCCAGTATGGTGTTTTGCTGTGTTTCAGAATTGCTTTTCTGCATTTAGTTTTTTTCATGTTTGTGTGACCCTGGAGATGGTACATGCAACATTGAAGAGTGCAAAGGGGCTTGCCCCTTTCAGATACACTGTTCCTACTGTTATTTGCAAGTTTGTGCATTCTATGTGCAGTCAATGACTTATGTTGCATTTCTCTGTGGTCAAGATAACTTTTTCAACACTGTTTGCGTCATTCAGTATTTTTTCGGTCAACACATCATTTTTTGACCCATTTTACATATTATCTTTTTCATATTACACTTTTGCTTAAAGGCAAATGTTTTTTTCTTCACTTTTATCTAGATTTATTTCAGCTTTAGTAAAATTCTTATGCCTTTTTCTTTGAAAATCAATAACCTTTCCCAGTTTTGTTACAGTACTCCTCACAAGATATAAAAAGTAACCCTGAAAATTACATTTTTGAATAAACTAATTGTGTTAATTAACTTTGCTGGATGTCTCTTCTATGGCCTGCTAAAGCATTACATGCCAAACCAGAGGTTAATGTATACCTGAGTGCTATAGTACTATTTAGAAGGTTTGTTGACATTCCCACTTGTAGTGTTTAAATGTAATACATGCTCATTAAAGAAGCTCCTGGTTGAATATGTTGTGTGTTCTATCCTGCTCTGCTAGTTGTTAAAAAGACTGAAATTATTTTTCTTACCCCCTGAGATTCATGATTAACTTTTCTTGTTCCAGTAGATTGGTGTGTTAATCATTTACCACTTCCCATAGCCGTGAGGGACCACTCTATGTATTTATTTAATTTTTGGAAGGGAGTACCATGTTTTGTGTTTCTTATTAAAGCATTAAGGTATAGCCCTTTTTTAATGAATGGGTCCTATGGATGTAGGGTTAATCCACTCATTGGTAATCTGATTATTATTAAGTGCTGTGCAGTGAGGTGCAGACATGGGTCAGAGTAGCCTAATGCTCGTATAGCTTTCCAGAGGATGTTATATTAGTTAGGGTTTTGCATTTTTGGTGAGACTTTATGGGGGAGGTTTGTATTTAGGTCCAGAAAGATCCATATTATGGATTATGAACATAGTTTGGTGCTTGCACATTGGCTAGACAAGTACAGTGGGGTAGGTTGGATATGAGCATGGCAGGAAGATAAAATGGCTGCTGAATCACTCTTTGCAGCATGCTTTACAAGATAGATGCTACATTTTTCACATTATTGCACCTTTATATTTTATTTAATGAGTTCATTTCTGCATCAGGTGTATTACTTGTATTGAAATGGAGCTTAATATAATACCATGCTTATATGCTTGTCTCCATTTTTTCTTCCTATTTGTTTTGCTAGGTTTACAGTTCCAATTTGTGGAGTGGGCAGTTCTTTCCTACTAGGATTTGAATTTCTTTATGAGTTTCTTTGTTTAATTCTTAATTTCTTTTCATTCCCTATTCTTATTATGATTATTATTATTATTATTACTATTATTATTATTAAGTGCTGCAATTATGCTCCAAAATGGGACAAAAGCAAGGTTGTTAAGTACCTTTCTGACATCACAAAGGTGATTCACAAGCTTTTGTTAAGCACCTCAAATCACTGTTAAGGTTGGGTCTCAAGTTGGAAATCGACAACTGGCAGTGCTGGATGGCAAAGGGCAGCACAAATGGTAATCTACTAGGCACTTCACTCTACCACAGTTATAAACAAAAAGTGTGCAAACAAAGTGCCTAACCAGTTTTAAAGCAGGTCCTTCTTCAGTGGGAACAGTGCATTCTACAGTGGGAACCTCATTTCTGTCTGCTGTATGTTTGACAGTACTTAAGTGTTTTACCCTCATTCACTTTGAAAGCTGATTGTGCTCCTACATATCTCTTCTTTCTGTAACTGGCAGTTGTTGTTTGTCTTTTGTCTTTTCCTGGTTAAGGGGTCACCACAGCGGAACTCCGGTCCGCTAATGATTGCAGTAGATTTTTACAGTGCTGAGTTGCCAGCTCGACGCCCAACCTTCAACGAAGGCACGCCCATTCACGCATGTCTTGCCACTTGACCGCGGGGAGGACATGCAGACTCCACACAGAAGGCACTCCCTGCACTCCAGCCGAGAATCGAATGGGAGAACCGCTTGCTGTGAGGCAACAATGCTACCGCTGCACCACCACAGATCTCTTTCTGTAATTGGCAGTATATGGAGAAAATAAAGCTCCATGCATTACAAATAATTATGACTAGGCTTCCAGCCATATACTTTTGGAGGTGAATTTCTTGGGATCTGTATCATGAACACATAATAAGTTGGTTATAAACAGTGACCCAATCATAATCCATTATATTTAGTTAAGCTGTACTACTGCCATTTTATAATGGAAGTGCCAATTCCTTCCTGTGTGAGGTGGGAGTTCTTTCAGGTTTGAAGATTATCATGATTGATATTTTACAAGACTCTTCAGGGTTAGCCATTTGGCAGTGTAAGCACTGGCTTTAGCTGATTTTGTCATATTACCTAATGTTGATGTGACACCCCATACCCAATGTAAAAATGGTAAAAAAAGGGGTTACTGATGATGATGATTTCCATGGGATTAGACAAGACGTGTTTTTGTATTTATTAATATTTTACTGTTTAAATTATTTTTACAGTGATGCAACAACTGAACATGTTAACCATTCACAGTAGTACACGTGTGTCTGACTGTGCATGCATGCATTAGCTGAACATGTCTGAAGAAGGCTCAGTAGGCTCCTGTGGCAATGCAACTGTATAGCTCAGCCACAAGCAACTGCATAGCTCAGAAACAAGGGGGTGGGGTTTTACTTATATGAAATCCTCCCTTAACCAATGAAAGGTTGGGTTAGGTTGCTGAGTGCTGCCATGCAGTTCCCTAGCCTGATGGCAATTAGTGTCCATCATTAAACATGGACATCCCCAGTCTTATGGGTTAGGGTGAAGCCAGACTTCCATGTCACTGGGAAGAATGTGGCTCCTGAAAGAAGAGGAAAAAAGGAATATTTGCACGTAGTGGGGAAATTTGCATATGGTAGGGAAGCAGACAACAAAACAACCTTTCTGGTTTTCTGGCTGTTTACCACCACTGGGTGCCCCTGCATTTGAAACTGGCCTATTCAAGAGTAGGTTGATGCATGTTTAACTTTTTCCTTAAAGAAGGTACCCCATAAGGATACGAGGGAGGCATACTGCTATGGTGGATGACGGCATGAGTGGGCAGAACATATGTTAGTGGTTTAATGGTCTGCAGGCACAAGGGGAAAAAAATAATGCTTGATATCAGCCAGTATCTACTGAGAAAGAAGTGAGCCAAGGCTAGTGAAGTGCATCATGTAATGACATTCATTATTATGATCTGCATTAGCATGGAAAGGATTCTCCTTTTTGGTGGATGGAGTCTGATGTACTGAAAAAAGGCTGAAAGAACACATTTGCTTCATTTCAAGTTACCATATTATTATGGAACCTTTGATATTTCACTGTGAGGGGATTATGACAGAAAGGAAATTCTACAAATAAATGCTTATCCATAGCTATGGGATATGTGACTATGGATTGTGTTGCACATCACTGCACCTTCTGCACTATATGCAAAAGCTTATTGAAGTGACCAAGCCTTTGTAACCAGTACAATGGTATCAAAACACTTATGTTACAAATAAATAAATATGAAGAAAGAGCAGTGTTAAAGTAAAGATAATAAAGCAGAACCTACTTCTGACATCATGCCAGGTACTTCCATGTCTAGTGACATCATTATTTATTTATTTGACATTTGTTTACTGGGAAATCCGATTGGGACAGAAAGTGCCTATTTTCAGTGGAGGCCCGAGGAGAAAAGCTCTACAATCTCAATCTTTCAAAATCAAGTACAGAAAGTTTAAATCATGTTACACTGCAAAACATAAGCATGAAAAAATGTTGTAATGAGAAAAACATTGAACATATGTTACTTAGTAGAATGCAATGAAAAAGAATACCATGAGCTGGAGAAAATACGTGAAGAAAAACTCAATAGTCATATTATTTGTTACATAGCTTAGTATGTGATAAATGAGACTTGAGAATTCTAATAAGATATTTAAAAATATGTCAGAGATTACATTATTAGAGACAGTGAAGTGAAACTGAGTGATGTCTTGGTATGAGAGAGGTGTTCATATTATGGTTACAGAAGGAATAAGGAAAAAGGATGGAGAGAAGGAAATTATAAGAAGAGTGCAGGGTAGGGTGTCTTCAGGTAGCTTAGATGAGTAGGAGGAACTAGAGAAAAGGTCTGGAGAGATGAAGTAAATAAGGTAAGGTAGTGGGAAAAAAGGAGTGGAGTAGGAGGCTGGAGAAGGCTGTGAACTCTGATTTAGGATAAAGTGGGCGAGTGAAGTAAAGTGGGCAAGTTCAGCCAGGACTGGCACAAGAGCAGGTCCATGATTTTGTAAGGTATTGTTTTATGGAGCATTTAAAGATGGGTATGTTGAAAATATTTCGGGTGGTTAGAGGTAAGGAGTTCCATTTTTTGCTACTGAGTACGAGTATAGGCTTTGTCCAGGGGACTTATTTCATTTATTTATGGTGAGAACTATTTGTTTTCTGATCTGAGAGTTCTTTTAGGGAAATATATGTTGATTAAAGGGGTAAGAGCTGTGCAGGGTAATGGTTTGTGTATGATTTCATGTACTGTTATTAGATGAATGTAGGAGAGGTAGAGGGGAGTTCTAGCCAGCTAAGGGTATGCAGAGCTTTACAATGATGGGTAAAGGAGGATGAATTAGTAGCAAACTTGGCAATTTAATTGCAGCAACTTTCAAGTGTATTTATTTATTTTTATTTTTTGGGAGGATTTCAAATTGGTTAGAATTGGTGCTCCATAGAGTAGGGAGGGCAGAAGGTAGGTTTTGGCTAGAGTAATTTTTGTGAGTGTGCTCAGAAAATGTTTGTTTTTGTATAACATGCCTAGTTTTTGATGGGTTTTCTTGACATTGTTTTGGATGTGGAGGTCAGATTTAAGATTGCCATCTATTATGACTCCTAATAGTTTGGTATAGTGGAGAAAGATGGTTTGTTTATTACGCCATTTATAGCAGAGATGGGTAGAATCATTACCTCGATATTGGGACTGACATGTTGTAGCATTTTGCGGTTACAGCAGTGGCATGGAGTTATGGGAAATAAGCCTGAAGAGATTTTTGAGTAGCTAGTGGGAAGATGGTTGCAAGGTGAGGATGAAGTAATGGTTAAGGTGTGTTTATTTATTATTACTACTGGTGGTGATGTTAGGAAAGAGAGGAGGAGGATGATGAATAAGGTGATGCAGGAGGAAAACAGCATGGTTAGTGTTGTGATAATCTTGCAGTGTGGTGAGGTAATGAGCAGTGATAATAGTGTGGAAAATAGGTAGGTTTTGAAGGGGAACGGAGTGATATTTGAGAAGGAATTTAGAGCAGATGTGAGTGCTGATGATATAAAGAGAACAGTTTGTGAATGGAAAGTGCAGTTAGGTACAGGATAGGAGGATTAGTAGAGGAGGCAGAGTAAGTGAGGCGTAAGTGTATTGGGAGTGGGAACTGGAGGTAAGACAGGGAAGTGGAGTGAAACCTGAGCAAAGGGAGGGCTGAATGGAATGGGTTCGCCCATGGTCTAGTAAATACTAGGGAAAACAATATGTAAAACTGCAAAAAGACAGGAGGTAAGACAAGTCCTGATAATTTTAAAGAGAGTAACACAAGCTGCTAGATTGCTGTTAACATACACCTAAGTTAACTGAAACAGGTAGTATTGCAGTGACTGTGGCTTGAAATGAGACTATAGAGGAGGACAAACAACTGAGATGAGAAAGGGCCAATCAGGTACTTCAGTGGAATGCAGTTACTCCCCCCACAGATGGTTTACCTCCAAAAACAATCAGTGAAGTAGAATACTTATAGATACAAAGACAAGGTATTTGAACTCTAAATACACAGCATTTAATTTTATTGTTATGGGCTCTTATTACCTTTCCAGGAAAGTTTTACAGTGCTAGAGTAAAATATGCTAAAGTGTTAATTTAGCTTCACCTTCAGCAGTATAAGGCCTGTGGCTGTGGGTGGGTGGTGTCCCCCTAGCAGATTCAACACTACAGTACCAGACACACCGATGCAGAAATGAGGGAAAACAATTAAGTTTCGTTTGATTCTTGGAAACTGCCTTTCATAGATTTTACCTGAAGGTATTGCTTCTTTTGTTCTTTTGCAGCTGGATGTGGAATTTATCTGTAGATGTTCCTTTGGTAGTGAGATTATGTTAACTTTTGCAGCAGCAATTGTCGGACATACTATGTGTTCAGTACACTGAGGGACAGATTAAAATAATTATGATTGTTTGATGGTTGAACTGGGAAGATAAAGTACTATTTGTCTATACCCTGTTCCATTAAGTAGTGTTTGGCTAATATATGTAATGCAGTATATTTCACAGCTGTACATTTCTGATTTATAGCCTTTAAAAAGGAAATAAGGAAGCTAACAACTGAAATGTCTAGGAGTGCAAGTTCGGGATTACTAAAACAGAAGCTTCCACAGTTTAGGACAGAAGAAAAATAAAGTAACTACCATGAGATATGTGTTGGTATGCAAGTCTGGGATTACCGAGATGGAGGTTTACAGATTTTAGAAGGACTGGTAGAATGCCTATCTCAGTTAGTTCCCGCTCTTTGCTACACAAGATATGGTCTGCGAAAGTGACATTTAAGCACTTTAGAATAAGCAGTCTGAGCTTTTAACATATATGAAAAAAACTAGGCAATGACCCAACTATTTTCACAAACAGTTGATTTGACTAGCCAGTAACTGCGCTGATGATAAAATGTAAAATCAGATATTACAATTGAAACCTTCAGTAAAAGGAAAGCCATCTGCCCAAACTTCACTTTATGCTGCTGAGAAAAATAAGTAACAAAATGGACAGGATTCACCAGAAGAGTTATCAATATAAGGTTTAGTCATCAGAAAAGGAAGGCAATACTGAAAGTTACGTGAATCACAAGCAACATGTAAATAGGTGAATAAAGGTGTGATGACGTAAAAGGGAGTGCTGAAGGATGTTCATGGCTATAATATCATGTCTGTGTTGCACAGTGCTATAGCAGGAAGAAAAAAGCCAGGAAAGGAAGGAAACTATTACAAGAGCTATATAAAACAAGGAAGAAGAGAAAGCAGTAGGTATCAGTATGACAACATGGGCTACAAATATATAGCATTAGTAGTAAGAGTGAATGCAGCAGAGAAGCTATAAAGAGAAACAAAAGAAGTAATTGTAGAGAGTAACAAAAGAGATCAATAGAATTGCAAGAAAACAGAAAACTACAATAGTGTAAGGAATGTGATGCATGCACATATTTGCATTTGTTGACTGTGACATCCAACTGAGCCAGAGGTCATTTTATGGGAGGAGAGAGAACCCAGAAAACAGTACCAGTAGTGTAATTATATATATATATATATATATATATATATATATATATATATATATTTATATATATATATATATATATATATATATATATAGAACCGACACTTCAAATAACCGATAACACCGACAACTCACAAAACTGAACACAATTACACCGACACAAACAACGTAAACTACACATGACACAATGACATATCCACTAACCCTAACCCAAACCCTAACCCTAAGGTCCGACACTACCTAACTCACTTAACCCACCCTACACCTAAAGACTGTCACTATCACACACTTAACCTACCTGCACCCTAACCCTAACTTACTTAACCCACCCTAAAACATAAAGCCCGTCACTATTGCACACTCACCCTACCGCTCTAAACCTAACTCACTTAACCCGTCCCTAAACTACAGTCCGTCACTATCACACACTTACCTTTCCCACACCCTAACCCAAAATCCCACAATATCTTACCTGAGCACACTTACGAGTCGCTGTTACCCTTGTCGGTCTTTTGGCTGTTGGCAAATCACCTTTTCGATCAACTTGCTTGTCGGTCTTTTCGTCTTGGTCTTCTTGAAGTGTCGGGTAATGTAAAGGGGACCCATATATATATATATATATATATATATATATATATATATATATGCTGTGGTAATATATATGGATCTACTTCTAATTCTCAAACCTCATATAACTGAACTTCATTTTCATGAGATGAAAATCACAAAAGCTGAAATACCAGAACAGCAAATTTTTCCCAGGGTAAGCAAATACTTGCCCAAACTTACACGAAATACACACCAAAGTAAGTAAAACCCACCTAGGTGAGGGACTGTGCCCCCCAAACCACCCCTAACTGTGTATATATCAACTCCAGGATCACACTATAGTGGAGAAAAGAGCATGTTGGGCAAGTGTTTACTTACCCTGGAAAAAATTTGCCATCCGGGTATTTCAGCTTTCACGATTTTCATCTTGTGAAAATGAAATTCGGTTATATGAGGTTTGAGGTTTAGAAGTAGATCCATATGTATACATATAGATCCCTGTCAGAAAGTCGATGGATCAGAACATTGACTGTCTAACCATCAAGATAAGAAAGAAAGAACACTCACATTTTCGAATATTTAAAACAGTGAATCCCACAGCACTGAAAAATTATGTTTCTGCACAAAGGTGGGTAGACAGAGACTTGTGATCTCTACTTAACAGGGTAGGGGAATATGTCCTTTCCCTGGTGATAATGTGATTTTGGAGTTAGTATAAATAATTTGCAGGGTGGTGTAAGGGGTACGTGGAGGTGCAAAAACCCTGTTACATAGTGTTGGCTATGTTCCATTTTGTGCATCAGAGATATTTTTGCCATAATTTAACAATGGTGTAGGAATCGCTGTTTTGAACATTCAGTAATGTGAGCTTCCAACTTTCTGATCATCGACTTTCTGACACAGATCGATATATATATATATATATATATATATATATATATATATATATATATATATAAAACTATGAAAAAACTGTAAAGTTACAGAGTAGGAATCATAATAATACATAAGATGATACATGTTGAGATTTGAATATGAGGTTTGAATGCATGGATGTGTTGTGGTTAGCAGACAAGTTATTGCATGACAATGATATACCAGCTTTTTAGCAATTATTTACCCTCAAAAAATCATCAACGATGATTTGAGAAACAGAGAGTATAAGAAATTTAAAAAAAAATGTTAAATACAGAACACTAACAGTCTTTTATCAATTTCTTCACTCAATATATAGTTTAGTATGTGAAATATTCTTCAGATTCTATTCCTTATGAATAATATGTTGAGAATATCAACCAGCAATGTATAAAGGTTAGGGGGGTAATTTGAGAGAAACAGCTTTGCAAAGGAAGAATAGGTTTTTAGAATTATTACCTCAAGAAATACAAAGCTTTTGATACTGTTTATTCGGCTCAGCAACAAGCAAAAAACTTGAATTTGGAGTATTTCTGCAGGGGTCATAAAATACATTAAAATAATAGAATGAATAATATTCTTTGGTTGACAGAGAAGAGGCATTTCAGTTATGAGGAAAGGATTAAACATCTTGGAATGTGTGCACTATCTTAAAAACACTTAAGGAGTGACAAAATCCTGACCAAAAAGGTGTTGAGTGATGACTTTCTGCTTGAATACATGGATTTGACAAGGTATAAAGGAAACATGGATTTGAGTGTGTTTATTACAGGTAACACATAAATCCCTGTCAAACATCTAAGATGAAAGAATGTTTTTCACAGAGTGATTATCAAGTGGAATGGAATTAATAAGGCCATAAAAACAAGTGAAATGTGGATGAATTTTAGAGAGTGTTAGATACAGAAACAGATTAGAGAAATATTAAAGGTTATGTAGTGGTTCATTTGTAATCATAATGGACTAACTTCTCTATCTCAAAGCCTGTATAATGAAAAGTGAGCCAGTGAGAAGAATAAATCAGATTTAAATTCCCTTATGGGAAACATCCAGAATAGTCGTTTATAGAAGTCTGAAGCTGAACTAGTGCAAATGTGGGAAGGAAAGAAAAGTTTATGTAATTCTGTAAGAGCACCATGTGCTGTTGCTGATGTGGAACATTTTCACATTTCATTTTAGAGCAGAGTAAGATGGAATGTTCCAGACTGAAAGCCCTACTAACAGTGTTGTGAGCACTGCTGATAATAAACAAGCAAGGTATCCATGTCTGGAAGTGTACAGGATTTTGAATTTTGTGTGGTAAAGTTTTTGTTTGAATCCAGTCTATTCTATAGTGTCCAGTGTAGTGCAGTGACTTCCCTTATTTTGCATATTGGTAACAAAAATGACTGCCCTCTAGTAAAGCATATTAACAGCACATGGTAAGCTGTGTCAAACATAGACAGGTATGTGGCATAGAATGCGGCACAGACATAGACCATAGTGTACATATCATGGCAAAAACAGTACAAAGCCCCAGTGACCCTATGTTGCACGCAAAGACTCCCCCAGTTCAAGGCAGACAAAAGCAAGTCATAGTAATAAGCAGAAAATGTAATTTTTTTTCAGACACCTTTACTGAATTATCACTTGTGGCATAAGCAAATTTACATTCATGTAAAAGTAATCAAACTATATTAATATAACATACATTATACTTTACATATATTTCTATACATCATATTGCCTAAGCAATATTACATAAATTATTAAATTCCTGTCTTTTTTTAACAAGAAACATCGGTACTTACGTGTTATCGCAACCAGATTTTCGCGGTTGCGAATTTACAATACTTGAATAGAAACGAGTCCACAAACCACGGTAAGGTGGTATTCAGACTCTGTTTTTTGTTGTGGAGTGGACTACCTTTGCATTACAGGGTCTGTGAAGGGGAAGACAAACATTTGAGGAAACCTGCTTCCTGTTTTACACATGCACGGTTGAATTGTCATGCCTGTTGTTGTTCTGACAAACGGATTCTTTTGAGTGTGTGGAAGGAAGCCTTCAGAGAAGGCAAAGACAGACCCTGAAATTATGGTTTTGGTCATTTTTTTGGGGGTGGGGGGGGGCAATTTGTAAAGACATCTTCAAGTGAAAATTTAAAAAAGCTGCTAACAGCCACAAAGTACAAGAAGAAGCAAACTTTTACAAAGTATTACTGTAAATGGTGACATGAAATGGTGGCGGTAAAGGGGGTATGTGCAATGAAACATTACTTTCTCATGTATTTAAGTCACACACCTGCCTAAACACACAAATTCTTACAGAATACATGGTTTCTGTGCTTCTCAATACTTTCTGATAGTAGTTTACACAACGGGAAGCAACCAGCGCTAACACGAAAAATCTGGTTGCAATAACACATAAGTATCGAAACATCTTCATTAAACCATCACTTACTACATAGGCAATCTTACATTTATATAAATGAAAACAAAGCACACAATCCTAGTTGCAAGCATTCTACATTACAAACCATAGCGACACACTCCCAGTTGCAAACATTATACATCACTTATAATCTTCTCATTGTTTCTCTGGAAAATGTATTGAATTATATGCTAAAATGTAAGTACTGTAGTAGTGCTTTCAACAAATCATAAGTTATGTACAATAAAAATGGGGAGATGCCACCAGTACACCTGCATGCAGGCACACACAGACACATGGATGCAGAGAGACAGACAGGCACCCAGATGCACACAGGCAGACACACACCCACACATAATACAGAGTGGTATAACAGTGTCTGTCTCCTCATAGTTGCAGCTGGTTAAGTTTTTGATACAGGACATCTGCAAGCACACGCTCCAGGTGTAAGATAGATATAGGTGTAGATATATATGTAAATCAGTCTTACATATATGTACCTGTAGGAGCAGTAAACAGGATAGTGTTGAGTATGGACTGAATTTTAAGCAGCAATAGGGCTCAGCAACCAGCAGATGTAACAGTGGGTATATGAATGTGAATCACCAACAACAACAGTAAGTCACAGACAGAGAAGGACATGAAAACAGTAAGATCAAGTCAGACAGAGGAGAGTGAAACAACAGTAAAACAGGAAAAAACAAATGCACAAAGGGATTGCTCATACATCCTGTAGGCAAGAAGGATAGGAGACGTCATACATGAATATTAGCTTGTACAATTTCATTGCTTCTCATACCTGTGTCAATCTGTGAGGCTGTTCTATCAAAAATGCTGGAAATGTGTGATTAATGATTTAGAACCTAAAACAAATTCTTCCAGCCACCATTTTATTGCAATTATTTAGAACTTAACCAAATTCTTTCTCCCAATATCTAGTTACATCTTAAGAGTAAAGAACACATGTAGTCATTATATAAATAAAAATGAATGTGTGTATTACACACACAGTAGATAACTATCCTTATGGTGGGAGCTGCAGTTATTTTCATATTGTAAATAAGTTTAGAGCTGTTAATGTTAAGAAAATATCGAGTCATCAAAGAAACAGTTGTGGTACTAAAAATATGACTTGTGCTCTAAGACGCCCCTGTGGTCTAGTGTATATAACACAGACTAACAGAAGATTTAACATTAGTCTCCCAGAACATATAAGTGATATTAAGCACAATAAATTAGTTCTATAGTAATACATTGTAAAGGACAACATAATAGTTTTACTATAAAATATTATAACCTACTATCCTGGAACAAATAGTTGAAAATTAATGGGAAGATTATAGTATAAAAAAACACTTGTTAAATAAAGAGACTCCTTTTATTTTAAAATTCAGTATGTTAACAGTCATCAGATCTTAACAATGAATGTAGCTGGAAGTGTTGTTATTCATTAATTGTTCACATTATTTTATTGTTTTTTCTTTAAAATGTTTTCATGATACATCTAATTCAGTTTTTAAGTGTTTACTGATGTTTTATTACCTTTTCTACAGTGAAGGCATTAGATTAGGTTCAAGAGAGTCTGTTGTCTCTGTAATAAAGTACTGAACCCATTTTAGTCTATTCTTCTGTACTGATTTAACTAGTTGTTTATCAACAATTATACAATGGCAGGTCATTAACATACAAAAATGTGCACGCTGATTGGTCAGCTCAACCAGCAGGCCCATTGTAAATCAAGCATATACTAATAGAAAAAAGTCTGGTTGCCCAGACTTTCTTCTGTTTAAAATATGCTAAGCCTTTCCATTTTTCTTGAACTAAGAAGTTGAGAGGTATATAAGGAGGATGGAGAAAATGGTAACCAAAATGACACGAAAACCACAAAAAAGAAGTATAGGTGCAGTCCAATACCAATAAAGGCTTCCTCCATTGTAGGGGTAAAAAATCCTTCAATGATGCACCACAGTTCCAACAAATGATTCGAAGTTTATTATATTACTAATAAAAATTAAAAATAATGATAGAAAAAATCCAGATTGAGCGCTTTCATCTCTAGTACAGAGACTTCATCAGAATCTGTGTTTTTACATGCATCCTCAGTTTAAATAACAAATCTAGTTATTCAGTTAATTACATTTATATTCCTATAGGCTGGCCATTAATTAATATGAATTTTAACTCTTTGCTGGTGGAAATTATGTACAGAAAGTTTGAAACATGTTGTTGAAAATGTGCTGTTTAAACCACATATACACCAAAACAAAAGACCCCTAGCACTGACATCAAAAATCATAAAATGTTAAAAATGGTATTTAAAAATGTTGTATAAAACCATAATAAATAAATAAATGAATACATAATAAATAATGCTAATAAAAATATCCACTAAAAGTTCATTTAATTTACAATATTATATTCATTTTAAAAAATATATATGTTTATATAAACACTTCTGAAAAATCTCAAAAAATCTCAAAAAAAAATCTCAAAAAAGTTTCAAAAAAGTTAATAGACCATTTAAAATCTTTATTTTCCCCTCCTGTACTTTTTAAATATGTGTTTATTAAAAAATGCATAGGTACATTGTTCTACCAAATGTGTACTTTTTAATATATATATGTATATATGGATTTTTACTGATATTTAACAATAATGGTGACCTTAGTGGTATCTCTTGGGATCCTCTGCAAGAATCTTAAGGGCAGGGTTGATTGATATGTGGTCATTTAATCCATTATTCCCACATGAATCCAATCTTAACTGCCAGATCATCTCTCTAAATTCAAGTTTAGTTTCCCAATCCCCACCTCTCTCCTGCTTAGCCACCTCTTCCAGTATCCAAAATTTGAAATCTGCCTCCCTACATGTTCGGGTGTGCCTAAAAAGTGCATTATTGTCATTCATTTTGATAATATCTCTATTATGTTCATATATACGAGACCTTAGATTACGTTCAGTTTTTCCAATATAATATTTCCAACACCTCTTACAATAACATAAATATAGTACACCTTTTGTGTAGCAACTGTAATATTTGTCTCCTATCAATCTCATATTTATACTGGGGAGGTCCAGGTCTTTAGTACCTGCTATAAAAGGACATTGTGCACATCTGCCACATTTAAATGTACCATATTTAGTACTTGTTCCACCTGTCACCCTTGTGGTATCTTTCTTTCTCTCGAATACGTTTTTCAAATTCTTGTTTTTTCTAAAGGCATATCTGAGTGTTTGTTGGAATACATCTACTTTTGTAGGCATTTTATTGAACATTCCCCACGTATCATTTATACATTTCTTTATCCATCCCACACCTTTGAAATGTGTCAAAATTAAATAAGACAACCTATCCTCATTGTCTTTGTTGTTACTATTCCTTTCTTCCACTTCAATACTACCTATGTTGGTAAGTAGTGGTTTATAAATCATATCCCATTTGTCCAGTACTAATTTCTTATTAGTTTCAATCATATAATCTGGGTAGCCTCTCTCTTTAAACATGTTTTGAAGAATCTCCATTTCATGTATTAAGTCCATTCTATCGGATGTCATCCTGGCTGCTCTAATCATTTGACCTTTTATTATGTTCATTTTGGAATGGTAGGGGTGGTCACTCGTAAAATGTAAGTAGGAGTTGGAATAACAATCCTTCCTATAAATTCTGGATTTATATTTATTATTAACACAGTCTTTTATTAATTTCACATCCAAGTAGTGTGTTTCATCTACACCCATTTCAAATGTAAATTTAAGGAATTCTGTACTATTGTTGGTATACTCAATGAACTCAATAATTTCTTCTTCAGTTCCATCCCATAAAATAAAAATATCATCCAAAAATCTATAATATCCTGTGATAAATTTATGAAAAATCGAGTTGAAAATAAATTGTGTTTCCCAGAATAACATAATAATATTTGCATAAATGGGTGCACAGGCTGATCCCATAGCCACACCGTCTATTTGGTGGTATAAGTCACCTTGAAAATAAATATAATTATATTTCAGTACAAGCTCCATGTTTTCTAAAACAAGTTTGAAATCATCTGATGTTAAAATTTTCATCTCTGCTATCATTTTTTCAAACTAGTCTAGCCCAATTTTGTGTGGAATAACTGAAAATAAATCTTTAACATCCACTGTCACAAAAATTGTGCTATCCCTGTACAATTTGGAACCAATCTTAGTAAGGAAATCCCAAGAATCTATTAAAATATGGGGATATTTCTTGTGAAATTCCTTTAATTTAGTATCTACGAAAATTGCCAAGGGTTGTGTCTTAGAACCTTGTGAAGATACAATAGGTCTTAGGGGAGGGTTTTCTTTATCTTTATGTATTTTTGGTATACCAAAAATCACTGGGATAACTGGTTTTGGTACTCTTAATAAATTGTATAGTTCATTATCTATAAGTCCTTGCAATAAGTTATCCTCTAAAATCATGTCTATTTTCCTATAGGAAATGTTGACCTCATTTTCTAGATATTAGGGTATACCAGTTATCCTTGTCTAATATATCACATATTCTCTTAGTATAATCCCATGTGTCCATCAGGACTACCCCCCCACCCTTGTCTGGTTTCATAATCCGTAAATTATTGTTGTCCCTTAGTTCATTCATGGTGTGGGTTTCCTCTTTGGTTAAATTATGTTCTATTGTTACATGTTTTTTGTACCCATCTCTTATTAAACCCATAACACATCTTTCAAAGTTTAGTATATCATGGTGTAGAGGGGGGTTAAAGGTACTAGCTTTCTTAAGATTATTTCTTTTACAGTTGTTGTTCTTTTCCTTAAACATATGGAATAAATTCAATTTCCTACTGAATAACTTAATATCTAATAAAATCTTGTCAATACCAGGTTTTTTAACTGGGACAAATATAAAACCTTTTGTAAATAAATTAAAATGTTCTTGTTTTATCTCCACATCTGTGTAGTTGTAAATAAAAAAAATTATCTTGTGAGTAAATAACTAACTTGGATCCATTATTTTTGTCTATATCATTTGTGTCATCTTCTACTATACTTTCCTGGGAAATGGGGGAAAAATTCACTATTACCTCTCCCTGACACCCTACCTTCTCTGTGGTGGGATGTAATAATTCCTCGTGACTGCTGCGTAGGAAGGTTGGTGTTCTAAATTTCTTATCCTTTCGGACCTTCTCAGTCCCTGTTCCTCTAAAGGGATTTCTCTATTGGTATTTTCTTGTGTGTACTGGTTGTATGTGTAACCATGTTCATCTTGGTACCCTTGGTGTTCATATACACCATTCCCTGTTTCTTTTCCTCTGTTATAGTAACTACCTTCTTTATAGTTATATTTCCCCCTAAAATTCCTATTATCACAGTAATATGCTTTCCCCATTCTATAATCATTCAGGTCCCTTTCTAATTTCCGGGTTTTCCTGTAATGACTCTTTGAAATAACATTGTCAACATCATGCATTGTCTTAAAATACATATTTTTATATTCATCAACTGAAAATAAAAGGTCTGTATTAATTTCTCCATTGAGTCTATCTATTTCTTTTTTACATTCAACCATAATTTCTTCATTGTTTTTGATCATTGCCTTAAGAATGGCCAGCCCACAATCATTTAATATGTTTACAATGGTTTTAAAAAACTCAGAATCAAAAACAGTATTGTTGGGGAACTTGTTTAATCTAAGTCCCTTTGGTACTATTTTGTTGTCAATGCATCTCTTAAGATACCAATTGTCCAGTGCTAAACTTTTAAATTTAGTTAAATGCTGTTTTAAAGTCTTACATTTGTCCTTAATCATAGCCTCACCTCAGGCTTTGTGCCCACTGAGTGGCGCACAGCTACAGTTATCCCACTCCACAAAGGGGGGTTTTCAAACTTCATATCCTTCAGGAAATGTATGCTAATACATATCTTGTAATTATAGCAGCTTTCTAAGTACATAAGAGAAGTATATTTTAAACTTGACCTTGATTATGAGCCTTGAATACTCTATTTGTCAGTTGCAAAAAATTGGAACACACTGCCTTTAGCCCTTAGACTACTTAAAGACAAAAATGTCTTCAAGAAACAGCATAAATCTTTTTTCCTATCAAATTGGGTATGTTCATGCTCTAAAATAATACACAAGAAACATTCAGGGATAGCCTAACTTAACTGTATCACTTCTAGCTCTCTCTCTTACTACTACCTACACATTTTTTCCGTCATATTCCATACTAGTTAGCTCATGTTACACTCAATTCCCATAATCCCTTATTACTGTTCTTTAATTTATTTATTAACTTCGAAAGTTCACACAATGTTATCTGTATATTTACTTACTTCATGCTACTACCTTGGTTCAGCAATGTATTGACCTTAGTCTTATCATATTTCTGCTTATTTTCTTGCCATACTACATGAAAAATTCCATATATGTATTGTATTTCTATCCATTCTATATATTCCTTTATTGCATGTTATGTAATTACTTCAGAAGTATGTATACTTAAAATGTGATCTGTGTTTATCTTTGTTATTACTATTTGTTTACTTAAACTTTTTTTTGGGAGCTTTTCTCCTTGGGTCTCTGCTGAAAAAGGGCTTCTAAGAACCCAGACAAACTAACTCGGTTAACAAATGTAAAAATAAATAAATAAATTATTATTGGCTTCACCCTGATTCTTGTGCTAAGAGGTTGAAAGCTTCACAATTACTTTGTTGGGTAGGGGTGGCTGGTGAGTAGCTGTGTGCAAGCTTTTCAACTGTCCCTGATCCTGTAGGAAGTCCTTGATTTTGGCTTATATTTTTGACCTGTTCCTTGAGAAATTGTGGATTTATGCCAATGTGTTGAGGACTACAGTCAATAAACAATGACAGACATTTGAGCTCTAGTGATCTTATCCTTTACAAAATGCACACTAATGGCAAACCTGTTTTTCAAGAAACTTTCTAAATATGTAGGAGCAATATTTAAAATCTGTTCCTGACTTTTTGCCTTTGTCCCCACATTATTTGTCCCTGATTTGTTCCCTCATTATTTTTGGCTTTGTCCCAGATCATTTTGCTAAAAGTTTGAGACCTATGGCCGTGTGTTTCATAAAGCAGTTTGAAATTCATTGTGTGGCCTTTATTTTATTATAGTCAGATATCTGAGATCTGTGCAGACAACAAAATAGCTATAATTGCTGGACCCAAGGTCCTTATTCTGGCTTTACAGGTCTAATACAATTTTTGTGAAATAAGTTGGAATACTTTATTGTGACTACTGTTTGTGTGAAATGAAGCTGATATTTTTTTATCACAGTTACTCATCTAAGGTATACACATTCAACACAGTGGTTATAACTGTTAGGTGGGGCAGAGGGACAGGCTGTCTGTGGATGAAGGCATCTTACCGTTTTGTTATATACTCATTTTAAACAATTATTAATATGGGTTTGTAGGACTGGTGTGCATTTGTGTGAAGTTAAGTTGAAAAATGTTATTGTGGCTACACTGTTTGCTGTGTATTTCTGTGAAAGAAACTTGAAATATGTTACTGTGAGAATTATTTTTATCCCAATCAAATGTCTATGGTGTACTCCTTCATCAAAATGGCTATAACTGTTGGGTATGTGTGGGGGTTGACTTATCTATAAATGAAAGTAAGCTACCTTCTTGTCATCTTCTCACTGCAAACAATATTTAATCTGACTTTACATGACTAAGGTACAATTGTGTGAAATAAGGTAAAATACTTTACTGTGGCCACTATGTGTTGGTGTGAAGTAAACCTGAAATACATTACTCTGGACCATTATATTTTATCACAATCAGATGCCCAATGTGTAATTAGTTAACAAGAGGCTTTAACAGCTGTATAGGGATGGGAAGCCATCTGTGGATGAAAATAAGTTTTCCTCTTGTTGTATGTTCACTTTAAACAATTATTAACTTGGAACTGTAAAGCTAATTTGCATTTTGTGTGAAGTAAATTGCATACATTCCTGTGATTATTATGTGTTTGTGCAAAACTTGAAATAAATTATCATGGGGCCCATGGTTTGAAGACTGTCTGGAGCCTAATTTATACATAATCTGCCACTGCCAGTATAGAATAGCAACATCCACATCATATCAGGCTTGAGTCACATCAGCAATGGTTTAAATAGCCTCAATAATGCTTCATGCATTATGGATAAAACTCCTTTAGGTTGTAGAAAGCTATGACCTATCACTGATCACACAGATCATGAGCTAACTCTGATAGTAACACATTTAGTGCTTAAGGTGCATGTCTCATAGTTCTTTGGTCCAGCATTCAGTCCTGACTTGTTGTTATTATCTGTGCAGACCATACATTGTGTCTGTATGATTTTTCCAGGTACTGGAGTTGTTTTCCCAACTTATAAAAATATGCTTCTTGATTTCCAGTTAGCATAGAGAATTAATTATTTGATCTGCTTCCTGTAATTTTGGATTCAGCCTCCATTTGCATGCTATGTGATCTTGAGCAAATAACTCAACCAGGCAGTGGTCCTATATCTGAAAAAAAGTTCCAAGTGAATCTCTGCTTTACTCTGGTTAACAAATACAAATAAACAAATATTGCTGCTATGTACTGTATTTACCATTCACCTGAGATCATATCTTAGAAAGATGAGTTCATTTGCCATATTGACATAAAATGAAGTCACTTAGGCTGTGCAAAGAAAGACACGTAAACTATGCTTAGAATGCATGTCATAACTTTAATACAGCTACAGCATACAGATCCATATCCCTGTAGCTCAGGCCTCAAAGAAAGCTGTGATTTTGTGTCCTAGCTGTGGCAATTTGCATGCTACTGCTGCTGGTTTGCTTTAGATGGTGCTATATCCTGACTAAATGTGACAGTTTATTTTTTATGTCAGGGTGTAGAATGGAGACAAGCAAGTTTAAAAAGAAAAGGTGTAACCAACTGGCAAACTTTACAGGATGTGGTTTATGTGGTAATATGTTAGGGATGTCATTGAAGCAGTGGAAGCTCTTCAGCCTTCTTACTCCTATCCTTGCCTTCTGATGAACATACCCCATATCATTTTACAATTATCCAAGCCAAGGAGCTGACAGCTGTACAGGTAATAAACAGTGCTCACAGCCCTTCATGTCAGTTAATGACATGATGAAAGAAAGGAAAAAATATCCACAGCAGTAGCTCAGGGAAGAGCTAATCCCTCAGAGGCAAAGAAATTCAGCCCGTCTTGAGGTGACAGCTTATTTACAAATGGAATAGAAAATGCCGACTGAAAGACATTTAAAAACATTAGATCAAGTGATATTTCTGTAACAGTTTGCCAGTTCTTATACATCACCAAGTATTTAAATAATATCTAAAAGTTGAACTTGTCATGTCCAACTTCTTGTTGGAGACTATCTTCCATATTATTCATGTGAGGCTTCCATGTGCCAAACTGTATAAATTTCTAAGACTGACTCTGTTTTTGATATGCAGTTGTTTTGTAGCTGGTCTATGCTGTATACCAATTATTCCTTAACACTCCTCAGTTGCATTTCCCTTCATGGCCTGGGATAAGACCCAGGAAAGTCTATGTGTAAAATAGAGCCCATGTGTTGTACCATTGTTAGGTAGCTGATGCAGTTTATGCCTTATATTTTGCATATTTTCTTTCCTTGTTTGCCTTGCCTACCCCCCCCCCCCCCCCCACACACACACACACATTGCTATACAGGCAAGTACTTGGCCTTGTATTCTGTCATATTTTTCACTGAGAAGCATCTGCTAACATTATCCATGAGGGGAGCTATAGTACCAGGTATTATATTCCTCTTTTCCTAATTTGAGTTGAACTCCACTCATTATAATTCCCACTATAGCACAATACCTGCCTTCTTGCACTTAGCATCCTTAGGTGTAGAATGGTAAGTGTAATAACAATAACTTGACTAGTGACAAGCTATTATGGCACTATTTTTCTGTTCCTCATCTAGTGTTTGGAACCTCTCTATTTATTTGCTAGATTGTAACCTTTGCCTGCTAATATAGTCATTGTAACTTTTGCCTGCTAATATATTCATTATATTACATTACAGAATTTTAATTCCCGATTGGCCAGCCCTCAGTCATATTGTCTCCATTTTATGTTTTACGTATTGATTTTAGTGTTATGTACTTTGTTTTTAAGCATATATGTACACCTGATTTTACATTAGAGGCTTTTTATTCTATCATTATACAACTTCCGATCTCTGACAGATCCATTACCCCATTGCAACAGATATTCAGCAATTCCCTCTATCATGAAGAGTGTGCAGAACATTTATCCTTCTGTCTGGTCACAAGGCATAATGCCATATTTACTCTGTGCCTTTCCTACACATAATGCATCATTGTTTTTGCAGAAAGTGACATGCTGGTGGTTAACTGAATGCAGATGTGTAGCATTAGGTGTTTCTCCTCATCATTGCATACACCTAGTATCAGGTAGCTGCGCAGACAGACTGATCTTATGATCATGTAATGTTGGACTGAACTTCCTTTCTGTACAGGCAGCTGAAGGGAAATTGTGACCTTCTGTTCACAGCTGGGATGTATTGCTATACGAACCTAGCTGAATGTTTCAGGGCTTGAGGCTTGCATGTGCTGAGTGTCACTGTGTTGACGATTTATGGAAATATGGACAATAAGCAGTGCTGCAAAATATTGCAGAAGCAAATAATGTTTACAAAAGATTGAAAACCAAAATATCCACACTGAAATATGCACGCTCCAAGACATAAACTTGGCGCATGCAATTCATAAAATACTGTTCTTGCTGTGGGGTAACCCCCTGCACCCTGCATATGGGAAGCTGTGCCCCCCAGACCCACTGCTACTGAAATATAACCAAGTCTGAGACTGCACAAATAGCAGGGAAATGACTTATTCCCCAACCTTACTCCTAGAATGATGTCACACTGGCATAATCGATCAGGTGATCTGTTGACCAAATGGGACAGACAGTAGAGCTGCCAACAAAACAAACTCGTGATATATACAGAGATATTACATATATAGATAGAGACAGAGGCAGATAAACATGCAGACAGACATAGTGAGTATTTTATCTCCTGTTCTCTTGATTTCATGGATCACTTATCTCCAAGAGAGTTGTGATAACTGCCAGATGTGCACAATGCAATTCCATGTGCCTTTTGTACCACTCTTCCTGAGGAAGAAGGTTTTAGGTCTGTTGTGAAGGGTTGCTAATGAAGATTTTAGTACAGTTCCCGTGGACTGCCACTACCAGGTATGGACCTTGTGTGTGCACTTCTTCATACCACATAAAGCCACAGCTTCTTGCAGTGGCTGTTCTCTACTTCTTCACATAATTTACAGTGGAAATATTGGTTAGTTTAGACATAATTACCTGGCACTGGGTTCAGCTTATGTATATAACAACATCTTAAATCTACAGATCAGAATTTACATGAAGAAGGAGAAAGTTAAATGAAAATTAGCTGAGATAACATCTTGAAGGTCAAAAATGAAAAGTGGTTGTATAAGTAATGAATTAAGGACACTGAAGACATGTTTTGTTATAACAGAAGGAGCTAATCAGTAGTTATATTGGAAAGACAGTTACACAGTGACATTTTATGCACAATATTTTTAAGGAAATGCTAGGTGATTTTCCCTATAACAAAGACTATATATTACATATTGTGAATTATATGTGATTTATATAACTGTTCAAAATAATCTGCATAAATGATTCCACTGCTATCATCCTGTCTCTCCTGGTCTTTTTTATGCTGTGTCTTTCGGCTTTTCCCGGTTAGGGGTCGCCACAGCGGAACTCCGGTCCGCTAATGATTGGCAGTAGATTTTTACATGCCAGGTTGCCAGCCCTGACGCACAACCTTCAATGAAGGTACGCCCATTCACGCATGTCTCCACACAGAAGACGCTCTAGCTGAGAATCGAACAGGACAACGTCTTACTGTGAGGTGACAATGCTACCGCAGCACCACCACCGCAGTACTCCTGGTCTTTTTTATCTGCATCCTATATTTTAACTGAGTTTGCTAATCCTGGCTTATATCAGCTTAAAGACTGAAGTATTCCTGTATGTAACCATACATAAAGTATGTCTCAATTATTTTAAGGCGCTCCCGGACTCCAACATACCTAATAGGTATTGACATTTCTTCTGTCCAGGGTTGTTGGATTTTAAAAAGTGCATTTGGAAAAATCCAGTACATTTCCCTTTTGTTGTTGGTCATAAGTCCTCTGAAACCTTCTGCAGTGGGAGGGAAAGCCCCCAGTGCTGGCTTTTTATAAGAACCCTGAAAATGCAGCCTTTTTATTTGAATATCTGATTTATTGTTCTAGCATTTAATCTATTATTATTATTTCTAGATTATTAGCCGTACTACACACTTTGATTTGTCTTTATATTATTGTGATACTTGGTTAGGTGTCTCAGTAAAACTGAAGTTGAGCATAAAGTTACAGATGTGATTTTTCTCATAATAAGAAGTTACTTTAGGCTGCAGATGACAATGTTTTATACAAACTTACATATGCATGCAAGTTATTATAAGCATTTTACACAGCAGGGAATAAACGTTAACTATTTATTGTATGTAGAAGCAATTTATCCAGCATAATGTTTTGTAGAAAAATAATATATATATGTATATATCAATATCTATACCTATATCTATATATCTCACCCCTCAATCTACACATATATATATATATGGGGTGACCAAATATGGTTGAATTTGCTTTTAGTCAACATCTGCATAGTAGACATAATTTAGTTGACTAAGCTGATGGTCAACAGGTCTGTGAGACTGCAGAATTCTTGGAGTTGGGGAATATGCCCTTTCCCTGTTACTGTGCAATCTCAGAGTTAGTATGTATAATAATTAGGGGAGGGGAATAAGATGCAGCTCCCCACATGGGGGTGCAGATTTTTTCTTTTTGTTTTTACTTTTACTTTTGCATGTACTGAGGTTATTGCTTGATGCATGCATAAAAAGGTATCATCATGTTTGCATTGTATACATTAGTGAAATTGATATTTGTGGGTCTGTTGATCATATTTAGTACACCTATACGTGTGTGTGTGTGTGTGTGTGTGTGTGTGTGTGTGTGTGTGTGTGTGTATATATATATATATATATATATATATGTATATATATATATATGTATATATATATATATATATATATATATATATATATATATATATATATATATATATATATATATAGATATATGTATATATATGTATATATATATATATATATATATATATAGTGTGTGTGTGTGTGTGTATATATATATATATATATATATATGTGTGTGTGTGTGTGTGTGTGTGTGTGTGTGTGTGAAGACAGTTATAGAGTGACTATTGGCATAAAATAAGTGTACAGAAGAAATATTGCCATAAAAGCCTACTGTACAAAATAACGTTTGCATACTATAAAGTACAGAAATGACTGTGACAGAAAGTATTATAATCAGTGTAACACAGCTCTGGAAGTGAAGGCTGACAGAAAATGTTAGGCAATGTAGGAAAGCTGACTGTTTTTGATGCAGTTGTATAGAGATGAACAACATTTAAACTTTGTTGTGGAAAGAATTAAACTGACAATGAAAATAAAATGTCATTAATTTTTAATGTAATATTAGCTAAAATGTAAGAGCTATTATACTTTATTAGCACTAGATAAGCAAAATCACTCTGTGGCTTTTTAGAGACATTAGCCAGTAGTTACTGCAGAATGATTTAGATGCCATAAAATTAATCAGTTTAGAAATGATAGTATATTTCAGCATTTGATAGAGTTGCTCAGAGTGGGAGAACACAGTCAATTTAGATTTTAATTTTCTGAGACATTTCAAGACAGATTTGCAACATTCAGAATGCATTGTGAACACATTCATAAAAATCCAGGGAAACACAGCATTATATATGGCACAAAATAAAATGCCATATAAATAAAACAGGTCAAATAGTAGACATTACTATGTATTTATAGGGGCTCATCCAGATTTAAGCTTTAAAATGATTACAACAGTTTGTTACAGTTTGTAGAATATTGTGTTTAAACAAATAATATATCTTATGAGACAAAATATTTATTAAAATGTTTTATGATTACTCTCTGCCAAGCATAGTTTACCATACATTGAAGAAAATATTATATGTCTAATTTGCTTTGAAGTTTTTTTCTTTCTTACTTTTGTTTTTATTTTTTTGCCTTTATTGTTTGTGATTAATATACACGTTATAATGTTATAGTTAAGGAAATCTTTGAAATGTCATGATTTTTAGCAAATAAGTAATATTTGAAGATGTTCAATTTCAATAAATTAGACATATTGTTTAAAAACTAATTAAAAATAATAATTAAAAATATATGCAGGGAAAGATTTAGCACTAGAAAAGGTACAAAGTATTTCAATAACAATAGAAACAGCTGCAGAAGATGCTCCTAAAATGTAATAAGATGTATAATGGGGACCCAAGAGGCACGCATGTTTTTGTTGTGGCAAGACATCACGTTGTGCCCGTGATTACTGGTTTAAAGGAAAAGACCGTAGACAGTACGATAAAAGGGATAATATGGAATATGTGTTAGCAGACAAGAGTGACCTATGAATTAGTTCAAACATGCAATTTGCAGGCAAGTAGACATGATGCGACTTTGTGTTTAAAGTTATTAATTTTTTATTTATTTGTTTACTTTTGTTTACTGGCTTAGTTCTGCTACATCTGTGGCCTATTTTTAAAAAAGACACAAGGATGTGAAATAATTTGATGAAGACTTCAAGGAAATTCCCCTAATTTGAAATGTTATCACATATCATTTACTTATAAAACAGAGAATTACCTGTACTTGAAATATTTATAGTGATATGATTTTAATTGTTTTAATTAATAAATTAATTAATAAAGCACCTACATCCTCTTTCGTAATTGTGTTGGAATCTGGAATATTCATTTGCGTTACCACTAGAAACAGAAACAGGGCAGCATTTTATATAATTTCTGTTAGAAACTATTAAAACGTGTTCTCATAGGAAACATTAAAGGAAACAGCACTGCAGCTAAAGTGACCATCGAGTGTAAAAATACTGTGCCTGTGATTATATTTGTAAAGACTGCTTGTGTCGAGGAGATTTTACAGTACTCACTTACTTAGAGCTCTGGGCTATAGTGTATCCATTTCAATGACCTGAGGACTGTTTTACATCACTAAAAGGGGGAAATCATTTTCAAATATTGGTCTAACACGTCTACCAGCAGTTGGATGTGAAAGAATCCTTCAGGACTTGGTGGATAGAGTTCTTTTCTTGTCATTACACTGTTAAGTTATTGTGTTATAAAATGAATAAAAACATTTTTGAAGAAAGGACATAATGGATATAAACAAAGGTAAATAAGGTAGGTTACATGAATATATATACATGATAAAGCTTTTAAGAGACTGAAATATGGAATACAGAATAAACTCAAAACTTAAAAAATGTCAGCAGACAAATTAGAAGTGGGGAAATGAAACAGAATTCTAATAATATATTAACAAAATATTAATATTTTACTGTGAGATTTGTATAAATATAACAAGTAAGATAGGATATTAAGAAAACAGTTTAAAAAAAGTAGAATTCTAGTTACTGTCTTCCTTGTCAGTGTATTTCTTTCGTCTCTCTCCATCTGGCCACCACTTCTACCATCCGCGTTGTTTTGTGAATTAAGTACATAAGTAAATAAAAACCTTCTGGGTTTAGAATTACTACATAATCTACTAGTCTGTAGGCCGATGCTCACAGCGTGGATAGCTCCCTCTATCCTCATTGACACTGGCCCATGGATGGATGTGTATTTCTCTTAGGCCGCAGCGTATGAGGCATAGCAACCTTAGAGCTTGTTGTATTAAGGAAAGAGACTACTAGGGTTTTTTTCTGTTTGTCTGTTTTTTGTGTGTGGGGTAGTGGTGAAACCTCATACAAAAGCACTTCAACAATTTCTGCAAACCCTGATTTGCATGTTTGTTTGTAGACCAGCAGGCTATAATGAAACAATTCATGCTGAAACAATCTATATCCATATACATTATAAACTTCTTTATTAGGTTTAATGGACTATCCCATAACACTTCAAAAACACATGATAAAAAATTGAAATAATTTTAACAAGTTATCATCACCCCTATGTATACAAAAACAATAAATACTATGAGTCTTCAAGAAAAATATGCTTCTCTTTTTCTGTCTGTAATCATACACATCTAGTAACCATTTCTCAGCCTTATGCGAATCCAAATTTAATTTAATTCTCCTTTCCCTCATCCGCTTATCGAAACACTACTTCCAAAATGTTATTACAATTCCTCTTTAAAATTACACCTTTGATAACTACTCTCTTACCAGTACCACCCAAGAAATACCATCCATTTGTTTAACTGATTTAATGATATTGGCATTCCTTAAATTCTTACAATTACCACTTTCTGATCATCCACATTGTGTATGGACACTCACATATCATCAGCATGAGCCATAACCTTTGGAAAAATCCTTTCCCCACTCCATCTTATCATTATTTATTTATTTTAATTTTAGATTTGCACTTATACTTGTAAAAAAATAAATTTACACAACCTCAACACAAAGCCAGACTCTGCGGGAAATATTTATTTAATTTGTTAACCAACGTAACACTAGTGGTGGATGAAGATTGACTCTCGAGCTTCAACTACCTGAGGTTCAACACGCCGATGATTGGCACTCCTCCACATTAAATCACAATCAGCAGGTAGTGCCAGCAGTGATGTCCATTTTGGGGGTAAATTTCCCCCTTCTTCAAGTTGGTGGGACTTTGGAGTATATATATATATATATATATATATATATATATATATATATATATATATATATATATATATATATATATATATATATATATATATATATATATATATATTATAGATACATACATAGAAGTTTAGGGCATGTGTGAGACTTGCCCCTCTCTCCAGATTGAGGGTTGCAGGGTGGTTTGCTCCCATGCAAGAACAAATAAGTGTTTTTTGCCATTTTTCTTTTCAGTGAATGCAGTTTGGGGATTCCAATCCTTAGTGCATTTGCTTTTGTTTACTTATAGTGGAAATATTAACTAGTTACATATACTGGCTTGGGTACCCTTTCAAGACACAGCTCAGGCCTGGCTGGCATATACAATAGTAGGACATTTTATTTTTTAACATTATAATAGAAAAATGTTAGCAGTATAATAACAATTGGAGACAGTGACTGTAGACAATATAATTTCAATTCTTATATTAATAATCATACATTATGCAGAAGGAATATATGTTTTATATGGTATTGAGAAGAGATTTATGATTATAGTGCAAAGTTAAAGAACCTGAATTAGAAATGTAGTATACCATTGTAGATGCTATTTGAGGGAAAATGAAAGACTGTACTGACAGCTACAGCAATTTTATTTCAATCATTATCTAATACTATAGTAGTAGCATAATTTCAAATCAGTTCCTAAGTGAGTTGACAATGAGAGTATTAATAAATGGGTCTACTACAACTGCTCATGTGCTAGAAGCCTGTGGCACACATGCTCACTGTACTTGTTCGAAAAGACAAGTACTCTACTGCCACTAGCTTGATCTTACCTAACTACAAAACCATTCCAACACCAGACCCTATTAAACTATATAGCCCTACTACAGTCCTAACTCTAAAACACCCATCCATTTCCTAACCCGAGTCCTCACTTCCTAGCATTAAAACTCCACTCCCCCTCGCTAAGCCTAAAATCCTCAGTCGTTCCCTAAACCTAAAACCCCAGCCCCCCTGCCTAACCCTAAAATTCATGACCACTCTTTAAATCTAAAACTCCACCCCTTCCCTACCGCTAAACTCCCCAGCTGCCTCCTAATCCTAAAACTCTCATCCTGCTGCCCAACACTAAAACTCCCTAATCCTAAAACTCTCATCCTGCTGCCCAACACTAAAACTCCCTAAGACTAAAATCTCTCTCTTGCTCCCTAAAGCTAAATCCCATCCCAGTCACTACCCTGATCTCCACTCCCACCCCCCACCACCCATGGCTGTCATACTTACCTTGCTCAAATCTGAATCATGTTACAGTAGGGTACAGGCAGCTGCTCACCTGAACTGGTACTTAAGTTCAAACGGGAGCAACAGCTGGTAGGAGCTTCAAGGCTGTTGAGTCCTTGTCTTTGAGACAGTGGGACTTGAGCATTTATAGTGCAACCTCAAGAAATACATGCACATTTACAGTGCTGTTTAAGTTATCCCGAAGTGATTAACACTGGATGTTAATCTTTTTCACATGTATGAAGGATTTGGTTGACTTAGCCACAGCAGTGAAATCAGGCTCATTTAATAGCTTTTATCAGATGCACTTTCCGAAACATTTTGAGTTTTGTTTAGAATAGTAGTGTGCTTAATAAAATCTGGCAAATTATTCCAAACACCAGGGGCGATTTTAGGAAATGCTTTTTCAGCAGCGGCCATGGTGAATGAATGTGTAAGCACGTATGTAGAGATGAAAAATTCTGAGATCATAGCCGTTTGTTTTTTTATTTCCAGCTTGTTTTTAAGTGAGGGTGGGAGTAGCTTTGATATATCAGCTTGAATGCAGGAGACTTTAGAACGAAGGTTGCTCTGTCACTGACTAGTAACCATTTATTCCTTGCTAATATAATACTGTGGTGTTTGTTAAGGGAGCTTAAGTGAATACATTTTAGTATTTGGTTCTTGTTTTTTGTAGTATTTGCTGCATTTTATCTAGAAAATAAAGAGTAATAAGTAAAGCATATTGTAACATTGTCTAATCCTTGTCTAACAATACTGCATATGAAGCAGTTCTACCCAACCTGCCACTTAATAATTCTTTATATAAAGATCAGCTGTGCAGTTACATTAATTTACCTAAGAAAACTTTCATAAATAACTTCTGCCCTCATCAATTTCCACATAAAATGCTCAGCATCGTCACATTTGTGCATTAAATCAATTTATTATAAATACCCGAACAAATACCCTACTAGATGTCTGTCTATAATCTGTTACAAGCCTTTTAAGGGCAATACAATGCTCCTACCCTGATGTAGACTTAAAGACAACTATGCAGATTCCATTTGCAAGCAAACAGAAGCAGAATTTGAAAACTACTCTTTTTTTGAGGGTTTCTTTCTCTCACCTCCATGCAGGTGCTATTCCAACCTCTGTTAAATTTACTAATTTAATAAACTCTAAAGAAACTGTAGCCATGGATTCCATTTAATGGACAGGCTACCTGAAGTGGGAAAAAAGAGCGAGTAGTAATAGAGGTATCCTGTTAGCTATATGTGTTGAAAGTTTACAGTGAGGCAGATGGATTTTATTTGGGAGAGGTGAAGTAGGCTGTGGATTGAAGAATACACACCATCTCTAGTACCTCAATCAGTGGTGCCATAGATGGGCCACAAGTGAACACTGTGGCAAGCTGTTGTGACATTTTGGTGAACTGTCTTTTTGAGGAGATGTGCCCCTCCCTGTGGTGACTTTCTGAGATACTATATGCTATAGCTGTCCCCAGCTGAAAGAAAATGCTCACTTAACAAATAATGCACTGTTAATATACATTATATCTAAGAAGACTGATAGGAAGTACTTAAGACTGCACTTATTTTCCAACATTCACCACTCTGTAGCCATAATTATTATCTCAGGGGTTAACAGCTTATGCACAGGTATAATAAAGATTTAGGAAGCCCACATACTTTAACAGACAGTAGCCAGTGTGAAGGCTATAAGATAAGCAATGGAGATTTAAAATCTTAAAAAACACACTGGTAGCTTTGTGGGACTAAGAGCATGTGCAAGTAGTCACCCCGTATATATATATATATATATATATATATATATATATATATATATATATATATATATATATGTATACATACATACTGAGAATAAACTCTCAGTTAACTGGCACCCGTGGAGATTGGTAGATGCCGGATAACTGTAGTTTCTGGTTGCTTGAGAGTTAGTATTAAAACAGACCTGACTAATACTGTACCTTATACTATTTGTTTGGTTTGACTTGTTCTCAGGTTGGGGAGAGAGGGAGTTTATTCCTGTTTTCCTTTTTAAAACTCTAATACTCTAAAAACGTAAGGTATGTTTCTTTGGGGGAGAAACAGAAAGTGCAACACATGAAAAGTGCACTGTATTTCTTTGATTTTTTTTTTTTTGCCAGTTCATTGAAAGTGCTGGTTGCTTGAGTTCCAGTTAACTGAGAGTTTACTCTCTCTCTCTCTCTCTCTACACACACACACATATATATATATATATATATATATATATATATATATATATATATACTCCACAATACCAAAGAACAGTGCCCGATGAAAAAAAGGTGCTTGGAACTGCTAAAATGTAAATCCACACAGTATTCCAGCACTCGAATAAGCAATCCTCAGGGCTAAATAACTACAAAATACCAGAAAGCAGCGTGCAAAGAGGTTTAATGGCAGACAGGTTCAGCCACTTCTTCCACAAACTAGGTTTTGCCGAATGGCATCATCAGTGTGTTACCATGAAGTGGAAAAAACCTTATTTAAATACATAAATTTTAAAGTGACAGTCTAGAAACACTGGACCTATTCTGAACACTTTATAACAAAACTTAATGAAAAGCATTAATCATATCCAAATCATTAAAGCAACATTACTACCGGCCCAACTATTCCGAGAAAGCATACCATTTACCCATTCAGCAACCCTACTTTCTAATTATATGTTTTTGAAGAAAGTACATATACAATAAAAATAAAAAGTGACATTCCCCTTTTATTCAGCATAACCCACAATCAAAATATTCATCTGATTACTAATAATCATTCACTCCAGGTTTGAATAATGCCCCTAAATTAGCAATCCGCACCTGTTCTTTATTAGTAAGAATTTGGTGTTTATGAGTGATAGTTAAATTGTCACCTACTACTTTGTCGATACCCAAAAAGACAAAGTGTGCTATAGGATGTACTAAAGTATGTTTGTATAATGCACTCCGCATACGTTTGCAATTAATATTGCTAATATGTAGTGCTATACATCGTTTGAATGTAAGAGATGTTTGCCCAACATAAAAGGACCCACACTGGCACACAGCCATGTAGATTACCCATTCACTTACACATGTAATCAGATGACGAATATTATATAACTTAAGGGTATTCACAGAGGTAAATGACTTTGTCTTGGATATTAATTTACAATAGGTACAATGTCCACAGTAAGTACTACCAACTATTTTTCTATCTATATTCTGTTCCCGACTGGCATATCCTTTTTTGAAACCTGCCAAATGTTCACCAATAGTTTTACCTCTCCTAAATCCAAACTGACACACCCTATCCAACATCGAATCAAAAAATCCATCTGACTAAAATGTGCCAGCGTTTACAAATCACTTCTTTGATGTTATAAGTGTTGGTGCCATATTTAGTCATAAATCATAAAATACCTTGTATGTTTTCAACCTGTATCTCCTTATCCTGAAGAAGCTGCATTCTAGGTGTAGAACCAGCTTGTAGAAAAGCTGTGTTAATTATCTTAGTATCATATCTCCTGGCCAAAAATCTAGAGTTCATCTGTTTTGCTTGAATTTGAAACTCATCTGCTTTAGTGCTTATATGTCTAAGTCTCATAAACTGGGCCTTAGGGATATTTGTAAAATGTGGCAGGATGACTACTGTTAGCATGTAACAGGGAATTCTTTGAAAAAGGCTTTCGATAAAGACTAGTAATCATAGTACCATCTATGGCTTTAGTTACATTCACATCCAAAAATTCCACATTATGTAACTCACTTCCACCACTAGATTGGTATCTACATCTCTGAAGTACAGGCTAACACAGAAGGTCTTTGGCTAACAAAGTTTGCAGATGACTGCAAACTAGGAGCCATAATCGAAACTTCTAATGCTGTGGACATCCTACAAAAGGGCCTCACTGAGACAGATGCCTGGTGTTAAAGCCATGGCCTCAAGCTCAATGCCAAAATGTGCATTGTCATCCCCTTTGGTAAAAACTCTGTACCCATGAACTACCATATAGGTGGTAGTCTACTTAATACCGAAAGTTTGATAAGAGACCTTGGGATACAGGTGGAGAGTAGTCTCTCCTTTGATAATCACATCACCACAGTAGTCAGGAAATCCTTCTACGTGGCACAACTCATCACAAAAGGTTTCTCATCCAGGAAAAAAGAGGTCATTGTTCCCCTCTACTCGTCAGTCATTAGACCCATTATAGAGTACAATGCCCCTTTTGGAATGTACCTCACAAGACATCTACAACAACTGGAAAGGCCGCAGAAATACCTTACAAAGAAGATTACTAGCCTCAAACAGATGCCCTACACAGACTGTCTCAAAAAACTCCAGCTTTATTCCATCGCATATCACCTACTCAGAGGCGATCTCTGCCTAACATACAAAGCTATGTCAAATCCAGAGTTGTTGGACATGCTCCACTTAAAGAAATCCCAATCCCTCCGAGCTACACGCTCTGGGGACCTAAACCTTGTCACCACAATAAACAGAACATGTTGGAGGGATAGATTCCTGTCCCAGAGACTTCCCATACTCCGGAACAAACTACCTATCTATATCAAACAAAGCTCCTCATTAGTACTCTTCAAGAAAAACCTTGATGATTGGATGGAAAATAGGAAATTCACCTCGGGGATCACCTCTGTGGCTCTGCTCGACAGGGGCACAGGAAAATAATTTTCTTGGGTGGTGAAAGCCAGGGTACCTTTTTGGCTAGGCTTATATAGGTCCTAAGGCTAATAGTCTACTACCTACCTATGAACCTATGAATTGTATCCCATACTCATTAGCATTCAAATATTTCACAAATTATATCCACATTTGTGAATCCCCATTCCAAACAACCCAGCAGTCATCTAAATACCTCCACCACGTAGTCAGTTGAGCAAGATAACCATTGCTGTTACTATAGATGACCCTATACTAAAAAAAACCCATGAATAAATCAGCATAAATGGGTGCAATAGTTGCAACCATTGCCATACCCTTTATTTGTAAGAACCAATCAGTACCATACTTGAAAGAATTGTGTTCTAACACTAGTCTTAATAATACTAGCAGAAACTCCATTTCAACCTCATCATAACATCTGGACAGCTCCAACCAATATCTGACTGCCCTTATCCCCGCCCAATGTGGGATACTCATATATAGTGCTTAGACATCCAATGTGCCCATATAAGCATTATTGGGTATCTGCAGATCACTCATTAATAACAAAAATTGGTTTGTATCTTTAATTCTGGCCGTAATGCGTATGAGAAGAGGTTTGAGTTTAGATTCCAAATAAACTGATAATGGTTTAATCAACTAACACTGTCCTGCCACTATAGAGCATCCTGGGGGTGGAGACACTAGTTTGTGTATTTTGGGTACAAGATAAAAATATTGGGGCTGAGGGTCATCCACCATAAGTTGTTGTAACAAAGCTTCTGTAATGACCCCACCCATTTTTGCCTGTTTAAGCAAAGTATCAATCTGATGTTTAAAAGCCATAGTGGGGTCCAAAGGAAGATAACAATAGGAAATAGCATCAGTTAAATGCCTTTCAACCTCGCTTTCATACTCACTCTTTCTCCAAACTACTATGGCTCCACCTTTATCAGCCTTAGTAATAACCAACCTATCATTCTGTTGTAAATTGGTAAGTGCTCTTTGTTCTTCTTTAGTCATATTATAGGAAAAATTCCAAAGATTATTATTTTAATTCACATGCAAATCATGTAACACCTGTTGTTCAAATATCTTACTGCCCCATGATATGATGGTAGAAAATTGGATTTTTTAAACTTAAATAATTCAGCACCCAGCTTATATATCCCCTGCGGCCTTTGTGCAAAAAAAATATTTAAGGTTAAGATTTCAATAGAAAGCTTTCAAATCCTGTACAACATCAAAATGGGAGACATATGTTGCTGGTACAAATCCTAATCCTGTATTTAATATTTCAACTCTAATTCTGAAAACTCATAATTGGTTAAATTCACCACCAACTGATTCTCATTAGTATGGGTATCAGTTGGGGCCATTAACCCATCATTTAAGTTTCTAATATCTTGTGGAACATGTCTTCCATCGCATCAATGATGGTGCTTTCTGCTGCCCCTTCTAAAGGGCCCCGGGATATCTTAGGTGATGGAGAAACCATAAATTGGGGTTCATTTCCTTCAGTCTCGGTATCAGTGTTGGAACAACCAGATGACATTTCCAAAGTACTGGAATAATCATGAGTCTTTCTTAATATAGATCTGGCCCTCTTATGCTTAGGTCTATAAAAATGTTTATTTTGTCCCTCTGAAAACTGGATAGTTCTTTGGATTTTCTTCCAAGTGTATGCTGCATCACTTTTATAATCATTAGAGTCCCCTTGATATTTTTTAGTTTTTCTCTTTTGCAGCTCCTTATCATATTTATGCACTTCCTTAACATATGTTGCATATTTATCAGCATATCCTACATCTGCTGAATGTTTAATAGTTTGCTTATAGCATTTGTTTAACTTAGACAACATTGGGGAAAGTTGTTGTTCATAATACTCATTAAGAAGTCTGATAAACATGTTAGATACCATCTGTTGTACCTGGTGCCATTTGTTAACAAACTGCTCATTACTGGCCCCAACCCCCGGTTCCATATAAATTTGAAGGCCTCTGGGAGTTATTTTAGCTGTTGAATAGGCCTTCAACAATTTACAATGCCATACATTAGTACCATTTTAGTAATATTAATAAGCTCAGTAAACTGTTGCTCTAAGTCAGTCCTGTTACATCCCTGCCTTTGTAGGGAAGATCTCTCTTCCATACAAAAAGACGACAAATCGTCTCTATTTCTGGCTAAATTATCTAAAAACATTTTTAAATCCTGTATTTCAGCCATTATATATGATGTAATATGCCCCTTTAGCAAAAATGCCCTGCTTCTGGTAACAATCAGATGTTAAATAACACCAATCCACTAAACAAAATAAAATAACAGAAATTCAGTCCAAAAATCATTATTAATGACATAAATGTCCAAATACAGCTGTTGATGACCATACGATGTTCTCATTTCTTTGCTCTTTACTTAAATGAACCAGTTCACTGGGGTAAAATCGAAAGCAGTCCTAAATTGAACATTCACAATTAAAGAATGTTTTCAAGTATAAATAACTGACTATGTGCAGCTACAAACACTTCACCATCTACTATACTCACACTTGAATCTTCCCTTGTAATTAGACTTCCCGCTGGCATCCACGCTAGTATTCCTGCTATTACCAGTTCACAGATAAAACAATCCGTTTTGCCCAAACAAAACCAGTCCAAAAATCAACTCCCTCCATTTCCAGAGATAAGTCCAAGTGTAAATAAAGCCAAATGTAGCTGTTCAGTGCTTCTTGACTCACTATACTGAGGCCGAGGTCTTTGTCCATAATAAAAGCATCAGCACTCATAGAAAATACGCTCACTTGTGTGTGTGTGTGTGTGTGTGTGTGTGTGTGTGTGTGTGTGTGTGTGTGTGTGTGTGTGTGTGTGTGTGTGTGTGTGTGTGTGTGTGTGTGTGTGTGTGTGTGTGTGTGTGTGTATATATATATGTATATATATATATATATATATATATATATATATAGATATACATCTAGATATATAGTGATATATATATATATATATATATATATATATATATATATATATATATATATATATATATATATATATATATATATATATATATATATATATATATATATATATATATATATATATATATATATATATATATATATATATATACACACACACACACACACACACACACACACACACACACACACACGGGAAGGCAGCATAAACTGTTTGCCAGCTCTTTCAGGCTGCCACTCATCTTTGGTGTGTAATTTTTTTTTTTTATTATGTGGCTTCATGATCCAGGCATAATTCCAAAGGGGATACAGAGTTACAGAGTATGTTTATGGTAAGAATTTTTGGCTCTCAATGCTGCCTTGCCTCTCCTATGAAAGAACACAATAATAACTAATGGAGTAGTAGTACATATTAATTTTTAATATGAAAACCTTCTTTTTGCACTGCTGTGCTTACAATACATGTGATTTTGGGTTCTGTTCTCTGTTATATTTCTGTTTGGTGTTTTCTTTCTTGAAAAGTCCATTACTGCTTTCCTTCTATGAAAGACTCCATAATACCTAACTGCTACTTATGGCTAGTACTGAATGAAAGCTTGAAACATGCATGTGCTGACCACTGCTTCAGTGGCTTAAAGTCTCTGTGATGCAATAAGTTTTAAATCCACCAAAGATCTCTTAATTCATAGCACTATGCTGCCACTTTTAGTTTTTCGCAATACTCCTGCTAAAGAGTTTGTTCATAATACCCCTAGCCATTTGCTTACACTGTTTGTCCCGTACCCATCTCATACGTCACATAAAACTGAAGCCGTAGTTTTGGCATGCAGCTGCTAAACTGATTGATCCAGTTTTGAAAGGATAAACGAAAGGACAGTCTAGATTTGTCTGTATCACATATTTAATTAGAGCTGACTACTGTGGCAGAGCGTCCTATTGAAATGTGGCTCTAATGCAGCCATTGCTCTTGCACTGAGAAAAGGAGCAGAACATAGCAAAAACAAAAAACTGCACATTTCTGAGGGAGGGTGGGCTGATATGAGCTTTTTCTTTCTAGATTTGTTTTGTTTATATGTGGCTAATGACTTACTTGCAACTCTCCCTACTAGTTTATTAATAGCTGTATGTACAACCGTTGCATGCCTGTAACTCTCCATGCACATCATTTTTGCTTTCACCATGTCTGCTGGCAGTCTGGTTTATATCTATACAACAATTTACAATTTCTGTGAATTTGTACTTTCTTACATTGCTCTAAAATCTTCCTCTCTACCATTAATCACATGTCTCTGGTACTAGTGACTCAAGGACCTACAGATCTAGGATTTGGGTCTGCGCGTTCTTCCCATGCCTACACAGCTTTTCTCCAGCTACTTCAGTTTCCTCCTATCTTACAGAAATATTTTGTTACGTTATAGTCTAAGCTGTCCATAAATATTGCATTTAGCCTTGCTTTTATGGCCAGTAATATGACTGAAAGGGTTCCCTTCAGAATCTCAAACTACTGAAATCTTGAATTTCAGTAGCCCGAGACCAGAAGGGCAAAAGTGCAGAATACCGAAACCCCAGAAGCATGAAATTAAAAATCCCGAATTTCGGAGATTTTGAATTAGCGGTTCTGGTGTTGGAGTGTGTGAGTGGGTGGTTGGAGATGTAGATAAGTTTTTGTGTTTTATGGGTTTTGGGTAGGGTTTTAGTGTGTGTCTGTGTGTTTTGTTTGTGTGATGTGTGTGTGTGCGAGGGGAATGTAGCTTGCGTGGTGGTGTTTTTGTGTGTTTGTCTGTGTAGTGTGACCTTGGAGTTAGTATATATAAGTAGGGGGTGTGTGGGGGTGCAGCTTGTATGTAGGGTAGGTGTTTGTGTATATGGAGGAAGGTGTATGTTTGTGTTTGTGTTTACGGTATGTTTAGTGTAAAAGCCGTGATTTTAAATTTCGTGCTTCTGGGGTTTTGGGTTTATGGATTTTCGGCTTCATGGTCTCGAGATACTGAAATTTGGGATTTCAGTATTTCAAGATTATGAAGTGAATCTGACTGAAAGTGGTAGAGTAAGACTAGTTCACTTATTTGATCAATGAGTAAAGAAAATCTCCTTCCCCTTGTTTTAATATGCTGTCTTTACTGAAATCCAAGTTATCTGACTTACTACATTAATATACATAATTTCTTGTCTTAAATTAAAACTTAACAATACTATTACAGATGGAGGGTAACAGTCTTATATCTGTATGAGTTAAACAGGTTCCTTGTTCTCCATGTTGTGATATTCTTAGAACCGGTATATAGATAGCAGGGGATGTGGGAGTATTCAGTCCCCAACAGAGGGCATGCTACTGTGCAAAAAGGGTTATTTACTGAAATTTACTGACTGCCAGCATTTCAGGTGTTATTCTCTGAACAAGCTGGCTTTCAGAGAGTTTGACAAAGTTCAGGTTTTGACAACTGTGACTTTATGAGGTACAACTTAAAGATCAGGTGAAATGAAATGTAACATCTGAATTCCATTCTGTCTTTATCTTACAGTTGAGTAGTAGCGATCCTTTTGTCTCTCCGGGTTTGTAGCTGTGATGGGCGTTACTGAATGACGCCAAGTCAGTGATATAAGCTGTCCAACCTTGGCTTCCGCAAGTACTGTAAGGTGTAGCTCCCTGAATTAGAAACTAGTCTTCTGGCATTTACTTACAATGTGCAGAGGAAACTGCTCTTTTTGTCTTTGCTGGGCTGAATCAACTGTAGTTCTATAGAAGAGGTTTCCGAGAAATTCAGGTGTGAGATCAGCAGTTATGTCTTATTTATGTCATCTACTCAGGATAGGGGAGTCTCAGTTCACTAATAAAGTTCACATAACTTTGAAAAGTGAGGTACAGTATTTCACGCAACAATGTTATCCATCTCTAATAGATGTGTATATCAGGTTTCAGGCAACACAAAGACAGACAGAATCTCTGTATTTTTGTGCTAACGTTTTAGAAAGTACATGTCTGTGTCATACAAGACAAGATAATAATATGTAAGAGCAAGAGGTATCAGACAAATGTCTGCAAAACTAAACTGATCTAGGAGATTGTACCCCCTCAAGACAAAATATTGCTAATAGAATGTTATCCCATCTTACAAACTGTCTATTCCATATTACATATTATTACATAATTGAGGGAAAGTACTTAAGTCCTACCTGTCAAACTGTCAGCTTATTGCATATCTTTTGCTGTATTTTAGAGGAAGCTATAACCTACTATATATGCTCCATGCACAAGTTTGTACTGACATGGAGTAAGGAAACAAAATAATCTTAGTTTTTTATTCTTAACCGAGGGAGCCTGCTAGGCATAAGTGCAATTTTTTTAGAAAACATGGGTGGATTATCTGGTTAAGTGACATGCTCATGGTCACAGCTTGGAAGTAGAAACCGAGGGAATGCAAGTTGAAACAATATAGCAGTTCATTTTCTTTATCCATGTTTGCTTGTTTGTTAGCTGGGTTGTCTACTTTGCCTGTTTTCACTGGAGGCTCGGGAAGAAAAGTTTCAGCAGTTATTACACAGTTTACAAGATAGTTAAGGCCAAAAGTATTTAAGATCATTTACTGTCTGGCCTTAAGTGTCAGACAGTTAACTTCAGTCTCAGTGACAAGCAGAGTTACTGTGTCTCTCATTACCTTCTGTACAATAAATTTAGCTATTGTCAATACCTGCTTTTGTGGGTCAGTTTACATACCTGGTATTTTCTACACAGATTCCCAATGAGCAATTGTGGGTGTTGGGCTGCAGACAGTAAGAAAAAAAGTTTATTGAATGTTTTGCATGCATGTACTCTAATCTAGGGTAGGATGCCTTGTAAGTAGAAACATTCTAGTACAGTGACCTACAAAATCAGGCGGTGTCTTCTCTTTTTGCTGTTACTGTTCCTGTATCAGTGTAATTATAATGATGCATGTTTTTCAGCAGAATGTATGCATAAACATACCATGCAATGTCCATAATGAGTGGATTACTTAAGAAACAACCCATAATGGGTGGTAGCTAACCCAGTAACCAGAATGCTATGACCTCCTTGAGAAGTCATTGTGACAAACAGGCATTCTGTTTCCAGTGCATAATGAGCTCAGGATGAGAACATACAATAGGTTTAATTGGTGCCTTCTCATTGTCTTTTACTACAAATGTGCCATAATTAAAAGAAAAAAAGAAAAACTTTTTTTTCTTCTTCATGTGTTGCTGTTTAAACAATTGTGCTCCACCTGCATGTTGCATGGTTTGGGCTGCTTGTTTCTTTATACTAATCACTTCTGTCAGGCTACAGCACTTTTGCTGGAATGCAGTATCCTGCTGATTCACAAAGGTGATGCTGAGCGGTTGGTATCAGCACTGCATATACATCACAAAAACATCTAGTCTCTTCCTGTACTGTGTGTGTGTGCATAAACCATACTTACAGCTTAAGGAAATAAGAAAATAGCTCAGTAACTCACTCTCTGTGCTTCTGCTACTATCGACATCAAATACAGTGATGATGGGTGTGCCCAATATAGCCATGCACATTACATCACATCTGTACACTTCTGATACCTCATGTGCCAGTGTCTCTTTCCCAAAATTTGAGCACGGATGAAACAAAGGTGCCAGAATTCATGTTTCCATATATGGGCACCAGAAATGTCTAGCATACCAGTGTCCATTTCCTAACATCTGTAGACTAGTCACAGACAATGTACCAGTGTCCATTTCTACACATCTGGCGAATGGCAGGGTTTAATGTATATGTGCCCATTTCCCTTATGGGCTCCAGATCTGCTCAATGTGCTGTTGTTCACTTCCTCACATCTGGCCTACCACAGTGTCGAATTTAGTACAGCTGGTTTCCCTACAACTAACCCATTTTCCCCCATATGTGTATCACAAATATTCAATGTACCACTGTCCATTTCAGAGTATCTGTACATTAGTGGTACACAAAGTAGCACTATGCATTTTCTCACATCTATACTTGTGCCCATTTATCCACACACAGACACCAAAAGTGCTGCTGTACTATTGCCTACTTCATTACATTTGGACAACTACAATGCCAACTACAGTATAGTTAATTTCCTCACATCTAGACACTGGTGAGATTTAAAAAAAATAGTGCTATTTCCCACATCAAATGCCCAATTTTCTATGACAATACGTGCAATAAAGAAAATAGTCCCCTCTTTTAACTGCAAATATAATTTCGTCAGATAAGGCATAACACACCCTCCTGCCCATCCTTTATGGTCTCACACTCGTACAGCTGTACTTGTATGATAGATAGGGACCCCATGTCACTAATAGCAAGTTTCCTCACTAAGTCTATGCTAAGTACCCTGTCTACTAGCCTTGGTCTCATAATAAAAAAAACACTTCTATTTGTTGTTGTACTAAAGATAAAATAGCATTGTCTAGTATTGCAAAAGTGACAGCGGGGTGCCTAATTCCCCAAGGTAATCTCCCAGAAAACCATAACATAGACTACCAGTCTGCCAGTGCTGCGACAGCCTCCTCTTTTTTGGTTTAAGTCTTTGTTTTTCCTGTCATATGGAAAGCTCTCCCTTTATAGCTTCTCCCGTTCCTTGCCATTCATGACACTGGAGCCCAGTCCCTAAGCATTATTTCATGTACATCAAGACAGCAATAGAAGTTCTGCACATGAAATAAATAAGGCTGCCCTAGGTTTTCCCCACACTTTTTCTTAAAGTAAAAAAATAATCTTATTATCACCTTCCTCTGTGGTTCTGTACCATACACCCTTCTCTGCAACCCACACCCTTTCTCCCTCACATTTACCATTCAAAGCTGCAGGATGGTCATCTTCCTCAAACAAGAAAACCAGTTTAATTCTTCTGGTGCCAGCTGCAGAATTAACCAAATGTATGACAGAAGCTGCAGAATTAACCAAATGTCTGATGCCAGCTGCAGAATTAACCAAATGCCACAATGCCTTTCAAATGTTTTTTGGGTCTTTGTGTTAATGTTGTCATTGGAATTTGCGACTTTAACTTGGCAAATTTTAGCATTTTTATTCAGTAATTAACCTGGCAATCCTGACCTATATGGTTCTGTCTGTGCTATAAGCAATTATGTCATTAAGCGTAACTTTTGAGATTCATTTCTAGTGTTGTTCTTCTAACAGTTTTTTTTTGCAATATTTTTTAGTCTTGTTATTGAATTAATCACCAAACAAACATAAACAGAACAGAAATTAAATACTAATCCATATCCAATTATATGTAACAGGCACTAAAATGTACATGGAAGTAACTGGCAATCACAAGTCACAACTTTTATACAAAGACTAGACAGAATAATACCAAGTATAGAACGACACTGTTAGACCAAAGAATTATTAAGAGCATCAATGTCAGCAATCTATATTAAAGGCCAGATTCTAAAGAAAATCCTGCCCCCCTTGAACCAGAGGGAAAAAAACGGACCTTGGTATTGCAAAGAGAACAAAAACCTACCAGCACTTGTTCTCCACCCCTAATCCATCATCAAATGATAAAATCCCTAATTATGCTCTAGATGTTACCCTCTCTTAACCTAGCTATCCTTATCTATTGAACCTTTAACAACCTATGTACACATGGATGTTACTGGAAGCCACAGCTTGCCAACTCCAGGCAATGTTACCCTTCCAAGCTTTTACAATTCGGATTTTAAACCACCCACCCAAAAGGAGGATCATTAATTTTTCATTCAATAGTCATCTTTTGGCCTCCCCCCTATATCCCAAATTGGGAAAACTCCCAGGTCCTTAGGCAGTACTTTTGAAAATTATCTTCCCATTACTGAACTACATCACCCCAAAATTCCTGAATAGAGGTGCAAACCCAAAACATGTGAACTGGCTCTGCATGAGAAGCACCACTCCTCCAACATAATCCATTACCTATCCCACTTATACATTGCAACAGAATCCGAGTCCTAGAACACTTATGTAACAATCCCTCACTTATCCCACATATAAATTATAACTGAATCGGAGTCCTAGAATGCCTATGCAACAGTCCCTCACCTATCTCACATATACATTTTAAATCAGAGTCCTAGAAACCCTATATAAACCTATCCCACATATATGTTATAACCAAATCAGAGTCCTAGAATATCTACGTAACAATCCCTCATCTATCCCACATATACACTGTAACCAAATCAGAGTCCTATAATACCTATGTAACAATCCCTCACCTATCCCACATATACATTGTAATTAAATCAGAGTCCTAGAGAACCTATATAAACCTACCCACATATACGCTTTAACCAAATCAGTGTCCTAGAACACCTGTATAACAATCCCTCACCTATCATCTATCCCATATATACTTTGTAACTGAATCCCTGACCTATCCCACATATACTTTGTAACTGAATCAGAGTCCTAGAACACTTAAGTAACAGTCCCTGACCTATCCCACATATACGTTGTAACTGAATCAGAGTCCTACAGCACCTATGTAACAATCCCTCACCTATCACACATATACTTTGTAGCTAAATCAGAGTCCTAGAAACCCTATATAAACCTATCCCACATATACGTTGTAACCAAATCAGAGTCCAATAATACCTATGTAACAATCCCTCAGCTGTCCCACATATACACTGTAACCAAATTAGAGTCCTATAACACCTATGTAACAATCCCTCACCTATCCCACATATACATTGTAACTGAATCAGAATCCTAGAACACTTATGTAACAATCACTCACCTATCCCACATATACTCTGTAACTGAATCAGAGCCCTAGAGCACCTATGTAACAATCCCTCATCTATCACACATATACATTGCAACTGAAGCAGTCCTAGAACACCTATGTAACAATCCCTGACCTATCCCACATATACATTGTAACTGAATCAGAGTCCTAGAACACCTATGTAAGAATCCCTTACCTATCCCACATATACATTGTAACTGAATCAGAATCCTAGAACACTTATGTAACAATCACTCATCTATCCCACATATACTTTTAACTGAATCAGAGTCCTAGAACACCTATGTAACAATCCCTCACCTATTCCACATATACTTTGTAAATTAATCAGAGTCCTATGTAGCAATCTCTCACCTATCCCACATATACTTTGTAACTGAATCATAGTCCTAGAACACCTATGTAACAATCCCTCACCTATTCCATATATACTTTGTAAATGAATCAGAGTTCTATGTAGCAATCTCTCACCTATCCCACATATACTTTGTAACTGAATCAGAGTCCTAGAACACCTATGTAACAAGCAAGAGTGTTGATCCAAACACATTGGTAGGATTTGTAACTTTTTATTCATCTTAATGGCCTCTACTCAAACTTCTTTACCAAATGTGACTCCTTCCACTTCTTCTCACTTCTGTTTCAGTTGCCACATTTCTCTTCCATATTTTATCCAAATCAAAATTGAGTAGATCCAAATGTTGGGGTTTCTGTTCTCAATGTTCTAGAGCTATGGTTGCCAGCTTCATCTTGTAATATTTTATACTATAAGATGATAACCTGCAACCAATAGAATCTGCTGCATTTGTTTTGAAAAATCTCTTTTCATACCTGACATCAGAACTTTCACTGTTTGGAATCCTGATGTTTTGATGGGTTACAGTTTATTAAAACCTGAACTGTTGGCAATAGAGAGACAAATTGTCTCTCCATCAACTAATGGAAATAGTAATTCATGCTATACCAGAAAACATATATTTACATCAAAAACATTCTTTCTTTAGGGGACTGTGCTTTCCTGTACCCCCACCATATAATGGCTTTCTCCTTACATCCCCCATCTATAAGTATACTAGTGATGATGTCATACCACCTCGGAGTTAAATAAAACTGACTTTTCCATTTACTTTGAGGCTGTTTGACCACAGTGCTTATCTTCAGAAGACCAAAGTGCTTGGCCACTGCCTTCACACTGGAGCATAGGAGAGAGCAGTCCCCCTTGTAAATACATCAACTGCAGTAGCTTCAATGTTTTTATACTTTAAAAACACAATTTCAAACAGTTCTGTGTGGTAGCAAAACACTATTATTCAAACTGCTTATGTTTATGATGTAGGATTATAAAAAGGATGGTTAAGAATTTCAATCAAAATTTTTAAAATGTTAAACATGTCAGCTGGCTATTTTCAGCGCTCTCTTTTATTTAATCATGTTTCATCAAGCAGAGGAACATACTGGTCACAAGTGATCATATTCAGCATTTTCAGACACAAAGTAGATCGCAGCTGTATTGTACATATGACAGAAGTAGACCATTAAAAACAAGACATCACAGTAAGTTTTATTGTATTAATTTAACTGAGCAAGCTCAGCACAAATGCATCTTTTTAAGAGGCAATCTTTAAGCACTGTATCAGAGTCAATTGGTTTTGCAAAGGTGGAGACTGAGGTAATAAAACCCAGAACTAAAGGATAATGATGTTCACAATTAATAATTGTATCTTCTTTAATCATCATATAATTATTCAAATGCAAAGCATCTAAAACCTTGGGAGATCAACAGTGGCACTTCCATGGTGGCAAAACACAAAAAACATTATTTTTTACATGAGCAAGTCCCCTGCACCTCCCACTATGAAGGCACCCCTCTCACCTTACCAACTCCTAGACAGCATGAGTTCAGAGAAAGGAGCAAACGTGAAGAAAACGCAACACTAACCTTCATGCTCTAATCCAAATCTATCTATTATGACAAGACCCTGGCAATCTTTCAGTGAAGACATTTTGAACATCAGTAAACTGTCCAGTGCCAAATAGTAGGTCTGGCAGGATAAAGCACTTTATGAGCTCAGAAATGTATTAGTCTTCAGCGTCAGACTGCCAACACAATAAGTTTCACATCTGCTCTCCACAGTACCTCATTAATTTAACTGAAGTCCTTTTATAGACCTAATTACTTCTACTAGTTTACTCAGCAGTTTAGTTTATGGACAACAACAGCAAGCATGGCTTTTGCCCACAAATGTAAATAACAGCAACATTTTTGAGCATGTATTTAATTTTGACAGTTGGGTATCATAGCACAGAGAACATAATCACAAATACAACCACCTCAATATAGCTCTTCCTAAGGCTGCATATTATGTCACTCTGGTTTGTGCTACTAGTCTGCAGCAATTAAACCAGAAACTTTAAAGGTCATTAACAGTGAATAACTATTCTTATTATGATATTCTCTGTGCATCGTTTCTAGTCACTATCTTTGAATAGGTTATGGAGGGAATCGGAGTATGAAGAGGAAAGTTTCATTTTAATTGTGCTTTTTGAATATTCAACTACTCAGTTTTTTCAGTAGACTACTGCTAAAAAGAAACAGAAACGTTTGCTTTTCACTGATATTTACCATTTCTGCACAACTGTACAATTTGGAGTATAATATATTTAAATAAAGGTGAGTGTGGCTGGTGAAATCTTTCACATGGGGGAGTAGATGGGCTTGTCTTCATGCATAAATGTTTTTGTCTGAAGTTTTCCCAGTTTTCAGTGTTAGCAGAGGATTACCTTTATTTTATTTTTGTCTGTAATGCAGTATTTATTAATAGTGGATGAGAAGCTGTTTGTGGTGATGTTTTAGCAATGATCCTTTTCCTACATAGCAGCACATGGATACACATTTAACTAGTTTATTGATACTAACAAATGTATTTTTGTATTCTGGCATGCGAGCCCATCCCCATAAAAGTAATGTTTGATAAAACACTTAGGGTGCAAATAAAGCTTGATGCTCTTATTTGAACTTTTTCTTTGACTTGTATCTTCACATTTAGGTCCTCCCAAACATTTTCATCACTATTAATATAGTCTACCTTCAAAAAACGCAAGCAGTCTGCGCAGAAAACAAGAAGGGTTTTGCTTTCTTCTAGTACCATCCTCAGACTTTGCCTATCTAGAGTTATAACTGTTTATCTTTGACTAGTTATAAAACGTATTTTTTTTTCTGATATTTTGTTGCAAATATGACCTGCAGAAGAAACTAACCATTTTTTTTTCCTGATTATTTGTGCCTCTGTGTCTGTCAACCATCTGCTTCCATCACATACTCTTAATGGACCATTAGTTCTTCCTTACTGAGCTGACCAACCCCCCACATCATCCCGTGGAGTGTCGCACTTTCCAGCAATTTAATTTCCAGTGTAATATTAGCTTTCAGTGGTCAGTGCAGGAAGAAAGAATCAGCTGGCAAAGAAGCCATCATCTGGGCAGCTATAGGAGACTTGCACTACCCGCTCAAAAGGCCTGAACCTAATATGTGACATTAACAAAACCTACTGGAGAGACAGGTTTGCCTTCCAGAGGCTGCCCCATCTCTGGAACAGACTTCCCATACATGTCAAACAGAGCACCTCGCTGACCCTCTTCAAGCGCAAACACAAATTTGTCCCAGAGGTTCCACCTGCGTCCCTCATTGACAGGGGTGACAGGTGCTGACTGAGGTTTCTATTTGTGGATGAACTCTTGGGTAGGCTTGTAAAGGCCCAAGCGCCATTAGCCTAGTAACCTCCTATGATCCTATATTGTATGCAACCTACTTCCTTACCCCCTTGTAGCCCTTAGTGTGTTAAACCTGAAACGGGATACATAATAACATTCCACAACACATATGTGCTTCTGCTTATGACCCGTTTTATGGCTACAATACGCACACTCACACACACATACACACACACACACACACACACACACACACACACACACACACACACACACACACACACACACACACACTGTTGACTGCTGTGACCGTGTATGCTGTATTATTCCCACAGTTTCAGTAGGGGTTAATGAAGTAGCAGGGCAGACTGCAACTTTTCCCTTGAAATGAATAAGTTGATGTTACCTGCTTACTTTTAGATCCCTCACCAGGATTTCCCAGTGCCTGGGGTAGTAGACAAACGTGGGGCAACAGAATTATATTCAGAGCTTTATGCCACCATCCCAGTAGTGTCAAAGTACTAATCAAGTCTCAAGACTATGGACCAAGCATGTAATGTCCAACCCTTGCAGAATGCTCTCACTGCATCTCGTTTCACATTATGTTTATCAGCTGCAGCTTGTCTTTAATCAGTGACCACTGTGATTTCCACTTTCTGATGAGATCAGCTGCATTGCTACACTGAACCAGTGACAGGCCTTTCTAGGTGCATCATCAGTGAAGTGGTCCAGTTACTGACACGATTTATAGTCACTTCCTGTATCCAATATGCAGAACTCAAATAACATAGGGATTGATGTTCCTTCTGTGGCTGCAATAAAATTAACTTACACTTAAGATTTTTTTCTTGTATTAGATTCACTGCACTGACCATCAAGCCCTACCTTCCCTGAGTTTTCATAAAACCCATTCATTCCATTGGGTGAGAGGCTTATAGGCCATTCATTCCTAGGAGCAATGGATGAGTTAGTTGGGGATGACAGCCATAATATGACAACTGAAAAAAACTTATACTTTATTTGTTTTTTAACTGGATAAGCCCACTGCATACAGTTGTCCTTTACAGGAGTGAGCCAAGAGCACTGTCCAGTTAAGTGACACAGTAGACAAATGGTGATAGAAGAATCCAACTTTGTGCCCTTGACAACAGGAGGCAGCTTATTAACAACTCAAATCCCTAATCCTTTGTACTAACAGGCAGTTTTTCTCCTTTTTATGAACCTCTAGTATTTCCCTGTGCATGTCTAATCACAATCAAGTGGTTGGATTACAGTGGGACTTCACAATGTGTGTCCATACCTCTTTGTGTGATGAAATCAATTGGTCCTGCCTCAGGCAGGTTGCTCCCTTACTGCAACTGCATCCATAATTTGGGCGCATTTAAATATATCCCCACTCCTCCCCTAGAGAATAGAAAATCAGACAATTCCTACGTACACAGTTCAGATTGGCAGCCAGCACTAGGCTTAGCTTTATTTGAACTTTATACATGTCTTATGAGTCATTTTTGCAAATTTAGGAGAAAACCCATCATTAATGCAATGCAGTGATCCAATACAGTATTATTATTATTAATCACATTGTTTGTCATAAAGCTCAGACTAATCATTCTCCCCCTTCATATATTCAGTATGTCTTAGGATTTCTTGCCCCACTCTGGAAAGTACCCTTATAGTTTCTCAGGGCTACATGCCTCATTCAAGGTGGGCTTTCTATGGGAACCCACTGCATGACACACTTCTTTTCCCAGAGGTAGTACCCTACAGGGCAGATAACCACTGGAACTCTGATCTTTACAGGCCAGTCCACCACCTTGGTATCCATCTGGTACTCTGGATCTGGTTTTCATTCTTTTTTTGGTGGAGTGGTCTAGGACACCCAGACTTCTCTTGTCATGGTTTGAAGCATCCATCTTTTTCTGGACATGGTCTAGATTATAATCCACAGCAGCATGCATCAGACCAACCAATGATTCTAGGAAGCCACAAAACACAAATAAAAAATCAAATTTATTGAGAGGTTAGTGCTTTAGTAGTGATAAACACCACTTCAGCAGACCATATCATCATTTGTGACAGGAAACATATATATACTGTTCCCAATTAAACGACAACCAATCAGCATAAAACAACCCATTAACTCATTCATTTTTAAATGTTTAAAAGACATAGGCAAAAAACATACTCTCATATCAAAATAGTAGCTAAAATATACATGCAATTCTATAAAAACAATAAAAAAGTGAAAAAAAAAAGAAAAAAAAATACATTGAAAAAAAGATAAATACATATAATTAACAACTATTTAAAAAGCATTCTATTCTTCAAAATGGGTTTCAGGGGTACTCCATCATTCAACCCCTTCCCTCTATCCACTCTTAGCCTTATGATCCATCTGGTTTCAGAAGTTTCTGTTTTATTAACAATATCACCACCTCGTAAACTGTCCAGAATTTTCTCTATCACGAGAAACCTAAACGAATGTGTGGGGCCTTTGATAGAAACATGCTTGGCTAGAGCATTAGTCAGAACATGATTCCTAATATTTAAAAGATGCTCCCTAATTCTAAATTTAACTTTCCTTTTGATCTTCCCTACATAGAAAGCCGAACAGGCATTGCACACTGCCAAATACACCCCATTAGGGGTGTTGCAATCTGCTACCACATAAAACTTAAATTCTGTGCCCAAATCTGGGTGCATAAACATATTAGTATCATCTATAAACTCACAGTAACTACATTTAGTACATGGGAAAGTCCCTTGCCTCATATTAATTGAGGATACTCCCATATTCCCTTTGGAGTAACACAGTAATCTCTTAAGTGATTTTTTGTTCTTAAATAAAAAGCTAGGTCTGTCCCCTACTATTTTTATTTATTTATTTATTTTACATTTGTTGACCGGGATAGTCCGACTGGATGCATATCCATTTTCGGCGGAGGCCCAGGGAGAAAAGCTCCAAGGGTAAGCAGATACAGCATTACATAATACCAGCATTACATATTACAAACAGACTATTTACAGAGATTACATAAGTAAGCAAGTTAAACAAGTTCCGCAGGTTACAGTTAATCCTGAGCACAAGTCAGGATTAAATTAAATTACACAGATTTTTACACATTTTAGAGAGAGTTAACCAGGCTTGGTACATTGACATAGCCAGTTAAGTGACAAATGTTGTCTGAGTCTAGTTTGAAATTGACCTAAGGTGGAAAGTAAGGTAATATCAGCTGGAAGAGAGTTCCAGGATCTACTTACAGAGTTTGCAAAGAGAGAATCACCAGCTGTGTTATTAATTTTGCTAGTCTGAATTAGTAGTTTGTTAGAGGATCGAAGCGGTCTAGGATTGTTATAGGGGGTGATAATATTTTTAAGTGCAGGAGTATTGTCCAGATTATAGAGGATTTTATAGGCCATAATCAGTTGGTTATACTGGATTAGGCTGGGTAGTTCAAGCCACCCAAGCTGATTTAGATTGATGCAATGATGTGTCCTAAAAGGTAGCCCAGTGGCAAACCTGGCAATGTGGTTGTAGCAAATTGAGAGTTTGTTAAGGACAGTCTTGTTTAAATTCGAGTAGAGGGGATGCATACAGAAGGGTTGAAAGAAGGTGAGAGCGAGCTATGGCAATTTTAGCTGGAGGAGTTAGGAAGGCTTTTATTCAGTAAAGTGACCCTAGTTTTTTATTGATGGTTTTGATAGTTTGGTTAACATGTAGGACAAATTTTAGATTATTGTCTATGATGACACCTAATAGTTTTGTAGATGGGTCAGGGGAGATTATTGTGCCATCATTTGATTTTATGGTAAAGGTGAAAGCGGTAGACCTACGTGTTGGTGAAAATAACAGCATTTTAGTTTTTTTGGGATTTAGGATCAGACGATGTTTAGAAAGCCAGTTTTCTATTGTATTAAAGGTGGTCTGGGTAGCTGACCATAACTCTACTGGAGATGTGGCTGAGCAAATCAGAGTAGAGTCATCAGCATATTGGATACAGCTGACTTTTGGGATGACAGTATAAAGGTGGTTAATGAAGATGTAGAACAACAAGGGCCCTAGTATAGAGCCTTGTGGTACTCTAAGGGTATTAGGTAGAAGGTTAGAGAGTTTGTTCTGCCAGAGGACAGCCTGCTGTCGACCAGTCAGGTAGGATTGAAACCATTGGAGGGCTCCAGTATCTAGACAGAATGTTTGCAGGGTGTGGATTAAAAGTTGGTGATCAACCATATCGAATGCCTTGGAAAGATCCAAAAAGAGGGCTGAGGATATATAATTATTGTTGTGATTATGGTTTATGGTGTTAGTAAAGGCTAGGAGGGCTGAAGTAGTGCTGTGATGAGGACGGAAGCCATGCTGAGTGTCTGCCATAAGGCGATTTTGGATTAGGTGGTGCATGAGTTGTCTATGAATACATTTTTCCATAATCTTTGCAAGTGGAGAGAGTATAGCTATTGGCCTATAATTGGAGAATTCAGTAGAGCTGCCTTCTTTGTGAAGTGGGATTACATAGGATATTTTCCAGATGGTGGGAATTTTAGCTTCTACTATGGTTCGATTGATTAGTATTGAGACGGGGTAAGCAATAGCATCAGCTGATTTTTCTAGGTACTCGGCAGGGAGTTGATCAGCAGAAAGTTCTAATCTCGGGGTCTGTCCCCTACTATAGTTCTAATCTCAGAGTCATGTGTTAGAATCAGCCAGTATTTCTTAATTACATCTGTTACAATATTAAAGTATTTAAGTATTAAAGTAGGTTGATATACGTATCAATGCCTTCTGTGTCTTCCTAACCTTCTCATAGGCACCACTACACGAGGAGAAATATGGTTTACCGATTCCATCTCTCATAGTCACTACCTCTTCCAAAATATTATCAGTGGTGACATCAGTATAACCTCTCTCTACAAACCATTCCCTGAGGTCTAATAACTAATCCTTAAAATCACCATCACTAGCTGTCAATCTGGAAACCCTCATTGCCTGCACTTTAACCACATTCCTAAAAACATGCTTGGGATGCATGCTTCTCCTATGAAGCAATGCATTCCTATGGCATTCCTTCATATGTATCTTGGTAACAAAACCTTTGTCTTTACTCATAAAGACCTTTATGTCCCGAAATTCAATCTAATTCTGTGAACTTTTTAAGTCAAACTTAAGAAAAGTCATGCTGTTATTAATTTCTCGATGAAAAAGTTCTAATTCAGCCTGACTCTCATGCCTTAACAAGAAAAGGTCGTCTACAAAATGCCGATAAAATGCTATCTTATCCCATCTGTTTGGTTCAAGAATAAAGTCTCTTTCCCAAGGCCCTTACAAATTTTAGTTGACAAACTCTGATCTTAAATTTAAACTGGTTGAAGAGAAATATATTCATTAATCCCAGGGGTTGAAAGGCATGTAACCTCAGTTCCCATCTAGTTTCCTTTCCATTAGCATAGCTATTGGCACTTGGAGTGCCCATGGCCACACCATCCCTCTATTAGTATAAGCTGTGGTCAAAAAGCATGACATTGTTTTCCAGCACTAATTCCATAACAAAACAAAGTAAATCTATTAATTTATGCTCATAGGTGCCATCTAAAATTAAATACTGCCTAAACATCTGAACACCAGTGTCATTAGGAATGGAGGTGAACAACAAATGTACATCTAAAGTCACTAATAAAATCAAATCATTACTCATGTCATAATGCATCATAAACTCATATAAATCCCCCCAAAACTGTTTAGAATCCTTCAAAATAAACTGATTCCTATCCACAATCGGTCTTAGGTACTTCTCAATATAAGTTGACAAAGGTTCAGTGGGCCAGTTACACTCTGATACTATAGGTCTCAGATGAGGAAACATGGGGTTCATATGAACCTTCAGAAGTCCCTGTATAATAGTTAAATAATAAATAAATAATTAAAAAATGTAATAAAATGCAAAAAGATGTAAAAATATATAAAACATTTCCACAGGGTTAAAACAAAGTTTAGTTGACAAACTCTGATCTTAAATTTAAACTGGTTGAAGAGAAATATATTCATTAATCCCAGGGGGTTGAAAGGCATGTAACCTCAGTTCCCATCTAGTTTCCTTTCCATTAAGCAAAGCTTTAAAATCACCTCCCCTAGGATTGATAGAAATCTGATCTAAAATCCCAAACTTAAAACCTGAGCAATTAGTGTTAGAAACACAATGTCTAAAAAGTGCATTGTTCATATCTTGTCTTTTTATTTCATAAATGTGCTTGTAGATTCTATTCCTTAGGGGTATTTCGGTTTTGCCCACATAAAATGCTGGGCACCCCAATCACTTAGCCAAGTAAATGACCTCTTTAGAAGAACAGTTTCCTTTGTGAAAAAAAACTTAGAAACCATTTTGTTTTCTAAAATTAAACTGTTAATTTCAAGAATAAACTGTCACTAGCCACAAATTCCACACTTAGCAGTACATTTCTTATGTGAATTATTGTGTTTCAGATGTAACCACCCCCTCAACATTTTGCTTAAGGTTTTAAAAACAAAAGAGGGACCTGAGCCAAAAAGCTGGTAAATTTCAGGGTTGCCTCTTAAAATATTCCAGTTTCTCTTAATGATATTCTTAATTTCATTTGCCTGTGGACCATATTCAACTACCAAAGCACTCTCAAAGTTTTTGATTCATCTGCTTTATTCTGCTAAATAAAACTGACACCAAGAAGGGGTTTGTACTCTGTACCTCAATTAAACTCATCGTAAGCCCTAATATCTTAGACTAAATGTGCTGGATAGTCATAGGCTAAAACATATCAGAAATAACATGAAGTTCCTGTTTCATGTCATCAAAGTGAGACATCATTCTTGCCACCAGAATGTATTGACCCTTAACAATACTAATTTTTTGAGGTGAGTGGCAGCAAGAAAACTCCAAAGAATTACTAAAGGTTGGCTTTTTATAGATACAAGATTTAAAGCCCTTATAGGTATTATAAATCATTATATCTAGGTAATGAATGACATATTTGCTGAAACTATACATACATTTTTAGAAAGATGAGAACGTATTAATATATTTCATGAAATTATCAGTTTCATCCTCTGACCCATTCCATAAAATAAAAATGTTGTCCAGGAATCTAACGTATAATTTTATATACTGGTGAACGTTACATGCGAAAATACATTTATGTTCCCACTGTATAAGTACTAAATTAGCATAAATTGGGGCACGAGGCCCCCATAGCAACACCCTTAACCTGTTTAAAATATTGACTTTCAAAACAAATTCAATTATTATCCAAAATGAAGGACATAAGATCACAAATCAAGTTTATCTTGTCATTATCAAAAGAAGTATGTCTTATTATACTCTTATAAAAAGAATCAATCCCTTTGCCCTTGGGAATATAAGTAAAGAGATCAACTACATCAAAAGTCAAAAAAATTTTGATCCCTAGACCCGAGATCATTTTGTAATCTACCCAAGTCCCATTAATCTATAACAAGATGATTCACTTTGCTATAAATAGGTTTAAGTCATCTATCAATAATTAGACCTATATGGTATGTTTTGGTCCCCTGTCCTGGCACTATAGGTCTAAAAGGTGGTTTCTCCACATTTTTGTGGACCTTGGGGATACCGAAAAAAGTAGCCACTACTGGATTCTTAACCTTTAAAACTGTATAAGTCTCTAGAGAAATTCTGTGGTCTAGTAAATACTCTTCTAAATAGGAATCAGTCCTTTGATAACTGATATTAATTTCATTAATTGAAATAGGTGAATAAGTTCCAGTGTCATACAATAAATCAAACATAGCCTTCGAATAATTCAAAGCATCAAAAATTCTCCTACCCTTATCAGGTTTCATAATCTGAATAGAAGTGTCCCTTCTAGTCTGTGATATAACTCTGTTTCTTCCCTATTTACATTAAAAAATAATACCTTTTCTTATTGGACCCTATTTGAAGCTTATATATCTCATTGATAATGGCAGTTTCAATACTAGCTAAAGAGGGATATGGGAAGGATTAAACATGCTCTTCCTTCTTAGTAAATGGGTGTTATTGGAAGTAGAGGTAACAGTAGAAGATTTGTCTTTAAAATAAAGTGTTAAATTAAGTTTCCTGATAAATAGTTTGATTTACATTAGTATATCAACTATATCAAATCTTTTAGAAGGTACAAATTTTAAACCTTTGGAAAAAAAGAGAAACGTTTTCTTTAGTAATAACATTGTGTAATGAAAAATGTGAAATCCATTAAAAACATGTGTCACGAATCGAGATACTGCCAGCATGGCTATCTGGAATTTTGTAAATAATTATATGTCATTGGTGAATATCAAAATGATTTGTGTAAGATGCCTTACTGGAAATGAACAGAAATGTACATGCACTATTGTAACTGTGTAAGTGTATATATTTTAACAGTGGAAACTGGGATACAGGAGGTTAACCCCAGTCTAGTAGATTTCAGAAAAACATCTGAAATTAAATTACTTTATAGCAGCAAGGAGACACAATGTCTGTGCTGAGAAGCTTTCTGTATTGTTTTGTAAGTGTTTTATTGTTTTATGGCTTCCAGTTTCTGCCAAAGATCTGAGGAAAAGCCCTTGTCTATGTATTTTCACAGGTAAATCCTAAACACTGTCAGATTCCAGCAGTGAGGGCTTCACCTGGGATAGAGTCAGATGACAAGAAAGGATGTAATTTTGCAAGCTATCCCAGCCGTAATATTTGAGATATTAATTTAAGAAGTCTCAGAGAATGAGACACAGCATTCTGTATTCTGTCTTGTACCTGACAACATCAAGATCCATTCACCCCATCTATCTTGCTCTGTAAGTTAACTAGGGTATAGTAATTCTCTTAGATTTAGTCAGGAATATAGTGAAGCATAGTTTAGATGTTTTTCTTCATTTATTTGAGATGGTCCTGCAGTGTTGTTTTAAATATTTCCTGTGATTTTGAACTCTGATGTCACTGTAAATATATATTTGGTATTGCCTTGTTCTTTTATTATTTATTATTAAATACATTTAAACATTTCATTGTGGCTGATCTATGTAAAGATATTTACGTTCTGAGAGTACTTCCATATTTATTTGGTGACATTGTGTAGGCCACTCCTAATAGCTTTGCCCTTGATTAAACTACCCTTTGTATTACTAGTAACATTACACAGTAAGATTGGACACCCTTTTTTAAGGTTCTTAAAGTAGCTGATATGGGGTGCTGATGGCAGTGATAACTACCTTATAGTGTGGGCAGAAGGGGGCATAGCTAGTAAAATTGTGCCAGCCTTTCCCAGGTGTATGTGTGTAAAACAAATCTGCAAGAGTGTGTGTATCAGCTAACTGGGCAGGGACAAGAAGCACTGGTTGGACAGAGAGAGTGTTGGAGGACTTGGCTTGAAACCCTGGTTAAGGACACAAGTCTATAACTGTGCCAGTGGGCAGTCTTATTGGGGATCTGGAGAAAGAGGAAGAAACCAATCCTGGACTGACTGTGGTTTCTGTGTGCTCTTAAGGGAAATTGCACTTGATGCAGAGAGCTGCATCTGTAAATACTGTGTGTGTACTTGTCATCCTCCCAATGTATGTCCTGCAGTGGTGCTAGTGGTGCAGATTGAGGCTCCTTGATTACTGGTCCAGTGGTGGGGCATCACATTTATTGGTGGCAGTGGTGGGATCACTATATCCACATACTGGGGTTCAGTGGTGTGGATATTGAACTCCTGTAGCCTGTAAACAGTGGTCACTAAAGAAGGTGTTTGTACTCTCAAGCAACCACACAGTGAACATTCAGAGTTTTGTATCACTATAGTTTTGTTTTTTTTGTTAACTTAGTTACTTAGGGAGAGCAAGAATAAAAAAACAGTTCACCAATGTAACTAACATAGGCAGTATTCCAATAGAGGCTGTCCAAATTATAAACCATGAAGTAGCAAATTCAATCCACAGCAATTCGCTTCATAAATTCATTGCTCACAAAATACAATACTTAGGGAGAGCAGGCAAGAATGTCAGCAGAGGAGTATGGCAAGCTGACAAGGAGCCAGTTGTTTGAGATATGCCAAGACACATAAATGGTGCATAGCAGCCTGACTAAAGCAGAAATTATTGCAGCCTTAGTCACAGCTGCATCACAGACCAACAAGCAAGAGGACAATCAGATTGGCCTTGGGGCTGTACAACTCCCAGAAAATGGACAGTTCAGCCTTTCCACAGATTACTTAAAAATCCATCTGGAGTTAAAGAGACTTGAACTGGAGGCCAAACGGTTAGGACTAGAATCAGCAGAGAGACTGCAGTGTTTGGAGGTGGAAGAAAAGGAGAAACAGATGGCATTAGGATCAGCAGAGAGACTGAGATGTCTGGAAGTTGAAGAGAAAGAGAGACTAAGGCAACATGAAAAGGAGATACTGACTCTTCGCCAGGGTCATGGAGGTAATGAGGAAGGGAGTAACCGAACCCCAGAAGCACAAAGGCCAATATATTTCTTCCAAAATTTACAGAGGGTGACAATTTTGGTAGTTTTATTCATATGTTTGAAAGGGTATGTAAACAGTATAATGTTGACTAAGGGCTCTGTATATGGTTCCTGACCCCCTTATTCCATGGTAAAGCTGTAACTGCTATTTATAAATTGTTTGATCTTAATTGCTTAAATTATAATACTGTTAAAAATTGTTTATTAGAGTGTTTTAAGTTAACATCTGAAGCTTATAGAAAAAAGTTTCGTGAGCATAGATGCAAGGCAGATGAAAGTGTTTGTGAATGTATTGCTGAGTTAAACACTTATTTTCATGGATGGGTGAATGGGTGTCAGGTCACCACTTTTGAAGGGCTGGCAGACCTTTTGGTGGGGGAGCAAGCCCTTAGCACTTTACCTGAGGACAAAAAAAACACAAAATAAACTACTAAAATAGAAAAAAAAAAGCGGCTTCAGAAAGCAATCAGTAGTTTTAAAGTGCAAAGCACTTTTCGTTTAATAAAATCTGAAGAAGTTTGATTTTGTTAAACGAAAAGTGCTTTGCACTTTAAAACTACTGGTTGCTTTCTGAAGCCATTTTTTTTTCTACTTTGCCTGAGGACATGAGATCTGGATAGCAGATAGAGACTGCAGTACCACAGATAAGTTGGGGAAAAGGGGAGACTTATACCTAGCAAGCAGGGCATGACTGCACAGGAAACTGATACCCATTGCTGCACATGTCTAAGGGAACCCATGGTGGGAAGCCTAAATTACCCCAGAAGAGTCTGCCAATATTAGGGGAAGCCACTAGTTCAGGTACATGGCCAGGATCAAGGGTTAAATGTTTTAAATGCAACCAGTGGGACCATGTAACATATAGATGTCCATGGACACAAGGTGGGGAACAAAAAGTGTGAAAGCCAGTAAGTGGGAATGGCAGAATGCCAGCAGTAGGTTGTCTGGAGACAACAAGGGTACGAATCTACCACAAGAGGTTATATCCTATCTCAGTAGATGGAAAACAGGTCACTGCTAAGAGAGACACAGCCTCTGACTTAACCAGTGTGAAGTCTGCAATGGTTAAAGAGGAGTACTACTTACTTGGGCAGTCTACTCCAGTCAGAGCTTTAGGAGGGACCCCATTCTAAATACCTTGGCTAGGGTTCACCTTGACTGGGAGAGTGAAAAATGAATCAAGCATGTAGGTGTGTTTGAGTATATCCCTGTAGATGTCCTGATAGGGAATAATTTTGATAATACAGTACCTTTTGTGCATGCAGTTACATTGCAGTCAGGCTTGGAGACAGGCATGTGGGTCTGGTAGCCTGGGGGGGGGGCCCAGACAGACTGCACACTTGAAGCCAGGACTGGTGAGGTGGGTACTTCAGGGAGAGAGATACCCTGTAGCAGTGAGACTGAAGGTGAGCCGCAGCTGCTTGTGGGTACTGATGTTCCCTTGGACAGAGTGACTGCAAGGGCAGAGGTGAGTAGCAGTAGCACCCAGGCTGACAATGAGGCACAGCTGTCAAAGAATACCAGACTTACTGTGGAATTGGATCTGGGAAGGGTTACAAAGAAAGAGCTGAGCCAGGCTCAGCTCTGAGACCATACATTACAAGGCCTGAGGGAGGTAGCTAGTGAGGCACCTGATTCTCAAGAAAAGAGGGAATCTGTATACTGGGATAAAGGGTTACTGTATATAGAGAGTAGACCCCAGAGGGAGGGCTAGAAGGTGAGAGAATACAGCAGTTGGTAGTGCCCTGAGCCTACTGTCTGGCACTTCTAGCTGTAGCCCATGGCATTCCCTTTGCAGGTCATATGGGCATACAGCATACCAGGAGATGCATTATGCAGAACTTTTATTGGCCTGGGATTTCCAGGGATGTAATAGGGTACTGCAGGACTTGTGAGCAGTGCCAGAAGGTAGGCAAGGCAGGAGACAAGATCAAAGATCCTTTAGGGCCTTTGCCTCTAATTGAGGAGCCATTTCAGAGGGTAGCTATGGATATTGTGGGGCCTCTGAGTACTCCAAGTTCCACAAGAAAGAAGTATAACCTAGTGTTATCAGATTATGCTACCAGATACCCTGAGGTGGTGGCTCTGTCCTCCATTGAGGCAGAAAAGGTGGCAAATGCTTTGTTAGAGATTTTCAGCAGAGTAGGTTTCCCAAAAGAAAAACTGACTGACAGAGGTGCTTCCTGTCAGACCTGCTGGCTTGTTTGTGTGTGGAAGCACTGTGCGGTAAAGCACCTAAAGACCACCCCCAGACTAATGGTCTGGTGGAGAGGTTAAACTCTACATTAAAGGCCATGCTACAGGCATTTGCAGACCTGTTTAAGAGGGAGTGGGACAAATATTTCCCCATCTGTTGTTTGCTTACAGGGAGGTGCCCCAAGAATCCACAGGTTTTTCACCGTTTGAGTTGCTGTATGGGCATAGGGTGAGGGGACCTCTAGATTTGATTTGTGATGAGTGGAAGGGTGACTGTAAATCCCACAAGGAGTCTGTTTGTTGTGCCATATCTCCTAAATCTCAGGACAAGACTCGGGGAATTCATGGGCTTGGCCAAGGAGAAGCTGGCAGAAGCCCAAAAGCAGAAAAAAGGTCTAGTATGACAGGAATGCTCAAGCTAGAGATTATGCTGTGGGGTAGCAGGTTATGGTTCTCATTCCTGTTGGTCACAGCAAGCTGCACGCAGCTTGGAAGGGAGCCTTTAAGGTGGTAAGGAAGGTCAGTGATGTTAACTACATTGTAGAACTGCTAGACAGGAGGGAGGGGCACAAATTGTGCCATGTTAACATGATGAAACCTTACCATGACAGAAACACCCTTGTGTTGAGTATTTGCAGTGGATGGTAGGAGGAATCTGAGGGGGATCTGGTGACTGGTCTCCTCAGTGTGGGTCGGACTGACACCTCAGTGGAAGGGGTAGCAATGTCCAGCAACTATCCCCTACCCAGGTTTGATAAATCTGAGCAGTGTTATAGGAGTTTGGGGGCATGTGAATTGGGAAACCAGGGTGCATTTGTCTGGTACAGCACCATGTGGATACAGGACCCCAAAGGCATATTAAGCAGGCCCCTTATAGGGTGCCTGAAAGAGCCAAGAAGACTCTGAGGGAGGAGATACAGGAAATGTTGGAACTAGGGGTAATCAAGCAGCTCAGCAGTTTCTGGACCTCCCCAGTGGTTCTGGTACCAAAGAAGGATGGCAGCACCAAGTTCTGTGTGGACTACAGGAAATTAAATAGTCACACAGAGTTAGATACTTTCCCCATGCCTATGACAGATGAAGCCCTAGAGCAGCAGGGTTGGGCTAAGTGTCTTACCACTATTGATCTTACCAAAGGGTACTGTCAGGTGGTGTTGACTCCCAACGCTAGAGAGAGAGATAGGTCAGCCTTTGTGAATCCTTTCGACTTGTATGAATTTACGAAGATGCCCTGTGGGATGAAAAATGTCCCAGCGACATTCCAGAGGCTGGTAGATTGTATCCTAACAGTACTAGGAGATTTTTCTCTTGCTTACCTGGATGATATTGCCATCTACAGCCATTCCTGGCAAGAGCACCTTCAACATGTCAGGGAGGTGCTGGTCATACAGAGGCAGGGTTGACCATTAAGCCCAGTAAGTGTCAGATGGGTATAGCAGAGGTCTCATACCTGGGACATAGAGTGGTGAGTAGTAAGATCAGGCCAGAACCTTCCAAAGTGGAAGTAATTTAGGCATGGCCTGCCTCTGTTACCAAAAAGCAGATGCAGGCATTCTTAGGGACAGCAGGGTACTAAAGAACATTTGTCCCCAATTATAGTGCCATAGCTGCTCCCCTCACAGACCTGACAAGGAAAAACAGTCCAGATAAGGTAGTGTGGACCCCAGCATGTGAGCAGGCACTCCAGAAGCATAAAGGAGCTTTGGAAGGACCCCCCTGTGTTAGCCAGTCGAGATTACAGCAAATAATTTGTTGTGCAGGTAGATGCTTCAAACCATGGGGTGGGGCTATACTCAGCCAGGTGTCCTCTGCAGGAGAAGAGCACCTAGTGGTATATCTCTGCCATAGGCTCCAACCCAGGGAGGAATGCTATGCAGCTGTAGAAAAGGAATGCCTAGCCATAGTATGGGCACTGCAGAAACCTCAGTCTTATCTGTATGGAAAGAAATTCACTGTAGTTACAGACCACACTCCCTTAACATGGCTACATTGAGCCAGCCAGCAAAATGTCAAGTTACTAAGGTGGACTTTAGGGTTGCAGGCATATGATATGACAGTGCAACACCATAGTGGGGACAGCAATGCCAACACAGATGGGCTGTCATGACAGGGAATGGGGTAAGGTATTCTCAGATAGGCTCATCCCTTTCAAGCAACTTTTCTCAAGGGTCACATGAAAAACTAGCTTGAATCTTCAAGGGGAGGAAGAAGTGTCATGTAAGGAGATACTGCCAGTACAGCTATCTGGAATTTTGTAAGTTATTTTATGTCACTGGTGAATATTGAAATGATTTGTGTAAGATGCTTGTTTTATAGCTGTATTAGAACTGTATGTTATGTGTATATCAAACTTGTTTGTACAGACGTCTGTTGAAAAGGGTTTGCAAAATGCTTATGTTTAAAATGGATCGATAGCATACCCTAGTGGAAAAGAACCTGTCTTGGACATGACAACATCAAGATCTACTCAACACATCTGCTTTGCTCTGTAAGTAAGTTAACTAGGGTATAGTAATGCTCTTAGATTTAGTCAGGAATATAATTAAGCTTAGTTTAGATGTTTTTCTTCATTTATTTGAGACTGTCCTGGAATGTTGTTTTAAATATTTCCTGTGATTTTGAACTCTGATGTTACTGTAAATATATATTACTATTGTCTTGTTATTTTTATATATTATTAAATATATGTAAACCTTTTATTGTGACTGATCTGTGTAGAGATATTTAAGTTCCGAGAGTACTTGCATATTCATTTGGTGATACTGTGTAGGCCACTCCTAATAACCTTGCTCTTGGTCAAACTACCCTTTGTATTACTAGTAACATTACACAATAAGATTGGACACCCTTTATTAAGGGCCTTAAAGTAGCTGATAAGGGATTTTGGTGGCAGTGGTAACTACCTTATAGTCTGGGCACTGGGGAGCATAGATAGTAAACCTGTGGCCAGCCTTTCCCAGGTGTGTGTGTGTGTGTGTGTGTGTGTGTGTGTGTGTGTGTGTGTGTGTGTGTGTGTGTGTGTGTGTAAAACAAATCTCCAAGTGTGTGTGCATCAGCTACTTGGGTAGGGACACGAAATACTGGTTGGACAGAGAGAGTGCTGGAGGACTTTGCTTGAAACACTGGCAAAGGACTCAAGTCTATAGTTGTGCCAGTTGGGAGTCTTACTAGGGATCTGGAGAAAGAGGGAGAAACCAGCTCCGGACTGACTATGGTCTTTGTATGTTCTTAAGGGAACTTGCACTTAATGCAGAGAGCTGCATCTGTAAATACTGTGTGTGTGTACTTGTCATCCTCCCAGTGTACTGTGTACAGTCCCCACTGGTTCTAGTGAGAATTGAAACTCCTTGATTACTGATCTAGTGGTAGGGCATTAAAAGTATGTACAATACCATTAGAGAGGACTATCTGGGATGATGGGGTTTCCAGGCATCGTGCGTGGGTGGATGATAAGGCTGATACTTCCCCTGCCCCAAATCCAAATCTCTCCAGTTTTCCTTTGCAAACCTGGATGAGCTTGAGTTTGAAAAAAATAGGTCTGTTAAACCCTTTCTATAAATTCTCTTGTGGGTCTTTAGAAACTGCATTTCATTGAAAAATATGTCTATTGGAATGCAGGGGAGGATAAGCTTGTTTGGCTGCATATTGTTTAAGATTCCTCTTGAGGTGCTTTACCTTTCTGTGGTATGCTTTAGTACATTTGATATCCACAATATTAACCTGTTTATTATAAAAACCTTTCCCATTGTTCAAAAACAAGATTGTTTTTAACCTCAGCATTCAACTTTTCTGCTTCCCCCAATAGCTTACTTAGCTTCATATCATTATATTTAATATTTCTGTGCATGATTTCAAAACCAAACCTGTTGAACATATCCACAAATTCAATATAAATTTCATTATTAAAATCAAGCCTCAAACCCTGGGGAACAATTTTCACTTCTAAACACTTAAACAAATAAGCATTATCAACTTGTAATTGCTTGATTTTAAAAAGTTTCTTTTCAAACAAAAACATCATGTCCTTCAAAAAGCCACAACGGTCATGTTCATTATCAGTGTTAAAGTCCTTGAAATCATCAGTTGTAAGAATAAAATTCATATCAAGCAAAAGTTCAAAATTACATTTAAAATTTGTCGTATTAAAATTAGAACAACTGTTCTGAAATGGAGTTTTGTGTTCATTCCGAGGACTGATATTCTTAAAATTAGAAACTTTTAAACCATGGTTACTAATTAGGGCTGCTGTTGCAGCCACATATGTCTTTCTGGGTACAGTACCTTTAGGTTTAGCTCCAAGCCTTTTGTACTCGCCTTGGTCAGAAGATGCTGTTAAAATTTATCATTTTTAACATTCAAATGGGCTAAATTCTTGTTGTTACTGCCAAACACAGATTTGCCTCTGCCACTGATCATTGTTGAGTGTTCTCCATTCAGAGCTAACAGTGGATAGCTAGCCAGTTTCCGGGATTTGGAAAATGTGCAATCCGATTGGCTAATTAGATCTATTTGCTGTGTAAGCTCTCCCTTCATGATCTGAATTTCTGAATTGAGCCTGATAAACGCGTCATGGTGAACGGGTGAAAAAATAGCTGAAATGTCATCAAGGGAGCCCATGGTGGCCGCAAACAAAATAACCAACCTGAAAACTTTAAAATGAAGTGATACTAAACAACAAAAAAACAAAAAACAGTATACTGCAGCCAACAACCAGATGTTTCTTTCCACTAAAATGACTTTATTAAAACATCCAGTTTGAAAATATAAAAATCACGGTTAAGCACTTTTGTTCCTGCTAGTGTAGACTTATTTATTTTTATTTATTTTACTGCTATTTTTGTTCTGGTTTAAGCACTTTGGCTCCAAACCAGGTATTTTACATTAGGGAGGTTTGTGGTCTATAGTCTTGTGGCATTACTGTCTAGACAGATTTTTTTAACTGCTAGAGCATCTAGTTTGCTCATAGCTTTGTGTTGCTCATCAAGTTCCTTGTCTTATGCACTTGTTCAATATTTATGTTTTCCCCTCTCCAGTAGAACAGTAGCCATGGATATGCACTTCTTGACTCCCTGCATGGCCACTCTGGTTGAGATGGGCACTCTGAGGCATTGTAGCAATTGCCTCATGTACACTGACAGCCCACTTATTCTTAATAAAATAATAAAATTAGATACAGTATGTGAGAGGTATAAATAATGTACCTCCCTTGAATAATTTCTCCAAGTCTTTTGGGTTTCTAATACTATGACAGGAATGGACCCCATTCTTAAGTCAAAGTACGATTAAAGTTCATGAAATTAGTATTGTTTTAATCTTTGATGTCAGCCAGAAGTGTTCTTCGCAGCAGCCGCAATGTGCCCAGTAATGACTCCTTCTGCAATTCTTATGGGGGTTACACTTATTGGTAACATATCTAAATGCGATTGTAGATTCTTTTTTATAAGAACCATTGCTCCTACTACTATTGGAACTGTCTGGGTATCTTTCTTCGACATTACTCTCATTTCTGCCTGTAAATCCTGATATTTTATGACTTTGTGTGTCTCTCCATATGCAAGGCACTGTAGTCAGTGGGTGTGGCAATTTCAATGATTAATGCTACTTTTACCTCCCTTGACCATATGAAGCGGGAAATGATCATGTTTGCTGATTATGTCTCAGGCAGGTATGAGCCTAGCACTGAGAAGTATATTACCTTCGCCAAGGATGTTGCTGCTTTATCAACAGTAAATGATTGATTGTAACAACTGGCTTAGCTTCTGGTGACAATTCAGGGGGGGGGTACAATATTTGATGGCCCAGGGAGGACATGGTTGACAGACTATACTGCTTTGCCGGGGATGATCTGCACTCTTCCACACCCCCCCTTTTTAGGCAATCCCAAACTGATAAGCCTACTCACTTTACTGAATCTATGAAGGAATATCTGAAGGTGGTATTGCTCAATGCTAGAAGTCTTAACAAGATTCTGCACTCTCAGCAAGTCTTCCTATCCCTGGAGAGTGTTGACATCTGTGTAGTAACAGAGACGTGGTTTAAAGTTGCTGAGAGTAGCCCAGCTGTGCAAGGTTATAATGCCTTTTACACCTTTAGACCAGTTACTGCACAGGAGGAGTCTATTTAAACCAATCTCTCATCCAGACTATTTAAAGTGTATGAACCATTGGAATTCATACATGTGCAGCTCACCATAAACAGGGTGCCGTACAATATCCTTGCAACCTATAGATCCCCCTTCATGTCCCAGGAAACCCATGCTACCTATCTCAATGTACTAGAGTCCCTCACAGTTCAACCCAATATGATATTCACGGGGGATCCAGCTACCCATCTATAAAATGGGAATCCTGCAGCACTTCTAATGTGGAAGCCCAGTGTTTCCTAAACTTTGTTGATACCAACATCCCAGAACAGTTGTCCATTCTCCTACCAGGGCTACAAACATCTTTGACCATGTAGTCACAAACACAGGGGCTGATGTTTCTCACCAATGTAATATCTTCTCTTATGAGATCTGAACATAAGGCAGTAATACTTGAAATAAAAATTAAATCGGGCACCCACTGAAACCAAAAACATTTAGGAATTATTACAAGGCTACCCTCTCTCTGCTAAGCAACACCTTGGCTAAATTCCAAGCACCCCAAACCCAGTAAACACCAAAGCATACATTGAGCCATTTACCAAATCTCTGTGCAGCCATATTAATAGCTGTATACAGCAAGCTGTGCCCACTTGTATTAAGAATAAGACAAACTCAAAAGACAAGCCACCCTGATGGAATCACAGTATCAATCAGTTATACAAAACAAAAAAAAAGAAAAAAAAGAAAAAAAAATATTGAGAAAGAATAAGAGGAACAAAGCCATTCACACTAAAAGTCCCATGAGCAATCTAAACAGGCAGCTAAGAGGGTTAATTAATACTTCAAAGGCTAAATCTGAAGAAAAAATAGCTACTCAGGTAAAGGACAACCACAAAACTTTTTACAATTATGTCAGTAGCCTCAGTGGAAATACAAAACAATGCGCAGAACTTATTGTAAATGACATCACCCACAATGATCCGGAGGCCATTGCCAACCTTTTGGCTGACAGGTTCAGCTCATATTTCTCCTCCACTCACCCTGATAGTCCAAAGAAAATACCACATAACACAATCTCCCTAACCAATACTAGGGAATAGGTCATCAATGCACTTTCCAGGGCCAGAAACACTGCATAGATGGGCCCCGATAACATCTCAAGATGTTTAATAAATAGCATCATAACCTCTCAGATCCACTTGAATCACTTTTCAGCTGGAACCTTCAGTCAGGTTTTATGCCCAAGGAATGGAAGATGGCTACAGTCGTTCCCCTAAACAAAGGAGGTCTAACCACTGATCCAGGTAACTACAGGCCCATAGGTCTTACCAACCTCATATGTAAGGCCATGGAGAGCATCATCATGGACATGATAAATAAGGATGTAGGTAAACTGCAAATGTTGGACCCATCACAGTTCAACTTTGTTAAAGGAAGGTCATGCCTATTAAATCTGGTGGGCTTTCTTTGGGGGTCACCAAAGCATTGGATGAGGGTAAGACTGTGCACACAGCTTACCTCGACCTGAAGAAGACCTTTGATACAGTAACCCACTCAAGCATTATAGACAAGCTCACTAGAAAATTTGGGTATAAACCTTTTTATCATCTGCTGGATAACCAACTGTAATAGGTGAGGCCACCTCCACCAACAGACTAGTCACTAGCGGAGTACCCCAGGGCTCGGTACTAGGCCTGCTCCTTTTTGGCATCTGTTTCTCTGAAATGGAAGCAAATGCTAAAAGTTTATGCTGACTAAGTTTGCAGATGATTGCAAGATAGGGGTTATCATCGACTCCCCTGCAGACACTAGCATTCTTCAAGCAGGGCTATCTCTGTCTAAGAAATGGTGCCAAAGGCATGGTCTTAAACTCAGTGCTAAGAAATGCATAATTGTACCTTTTGGGAAGGCAACCATCCCAGCTAATAACCATGTTGATAATACATCCCTAAGAGTTGACCCAGTGGTTAGGGATTTGGGTATGCATGTAGACAGTAGCCTTACCTTCGACCACCACATGGCCACAGTGGTGAGGAAATCCTTTCATGTTGCACAACTTATACATAAGAGCATGGCATCTAGTTCCATAGTGGTCATTATCCCACTGTACTCCACCCTTATCAGATGAGTCAAAGAGTACAATGCTCCCTTTGGTATGTACCTGACCAGCCATATGTAGCAACTAGAGCAAACTCAAAGGTTCCTTACAAAAAGAATACAAGGCATAACAAACTTGCCTTATGCATAGCAGTTTAAAACTCTTTCCCTTTACTTAGTCTCTTAAGATTGCTGAGGGGTGATCTATGCCTGATGTACAAGGCATTCACAGGCCCTACACTTATGAATCTCTTAAGTTCATTTATTACGCAGTTTAAGTGGAATCTAGATCAGTGGATGGGGAATAGGAAATTTACACCAGGTCTGGCACCCATATCCCATATGGACAAAGGTAGTTTATAAATGCCTAGCCCTCAATGTCCTATTTAGATACGGGACATCATCATTATTGTAGTGTAGGAGCCAGTGTGCTTCATACCACCTGGCAACCTACACATTTAGCATCTACTATGTTAGCTTAAAATATACAAGCTGTGAACATACCAGTTCATACATTCCTGCATTAAACCTGATAAACTCAGTACATGTATGCACGTCACACATATTCTAATTAACTGGGGATTTGTGTAAATATACAGAACTTTAAGTGCTTTTGCATAGGGAAATCCTCTCTGCATCCAATATGGGACATATACTTTCCACCCCACGCCCACTTACATGTTCACATTCCAAAGTTGCTTCAGCTCAGGAAAAGGGCAAGCATTTTTAAACTAGTTAAATTATGATTGCTCTTTCTTTGCTACCTCTCTTCCTAGGGGAAAAGTGAATTAAATTGCTTTGAGCCATTAACCATCTATAAAATAAGTAGTAAATAAACATCTAATCAGCCAGTAAGAATGCAAGCAAATACAAGATCAGCAAATCATAAACTACAAACAGAGCTTGAGCAAATCAAGGTAAGCCCATTAATGAGCTCAACATTCAATTTATTGGCCAGTTCTAGACTACCATACAAATCTTTTTAAGAACACTTTCACCATGCCAAGATATCCTTCATTATCCAGTTTCCAGTAACTGTGATTGCAGCTTCTTGGATATCACCAGCCTGAATCTACAGACACTATTCCTTCATTGGTACAAAAGCAGGACATAGTTCATTAATGCTTTTAGACCATCACTTTTCTATTGTGTGCAGTATTTTGCAGCAAAGGATCCTTCTGAGTTTTTCTATACGAGTCACTTGTGCTATAAGGGATGTATAATAAATGCTACTAATGAATCATCACTTCTATATCCTTGTGGCTTCTTATATGGTAAACTGGACAGCCTACTTTACAGTGTTACTGATTTATCTCGTAAGTGTGCTCCCTTTAGAAAAGGACATTTGGAGAGTACTTCTTTCTATGACTGAAAACCAAAACTAATAGTTGGTGATGAGTTACCAGTGTGGATCAACCATATAAAAGTACTAGTAGAACGTTTCATATTCACGATACCAGACTAAGGGCTTCTCAGTCAATCTGGGCATATTGTCTTTTAGCATTCAGTAAAGAGCATGATGCAAAAGCAACACATCTTTCCATTTCGTCCATGAAATTATGTAATGAAAATGTTTCGGCTTTACAAGGTGAAGTATCACATACCAGTCATATAGGAACATCCATGTTATGGACAAGAGGAGGAATGGCAGTAACCATGCAGAAGACTATAAATCATTTCTACTATCTTCCATTCATAAAATCAGAACCTCATATTGTAGCTCTAATAATAACTCTCAAATTTCATTAAACAATCTTCCTCATTCTCCACTCTACCCTGAGGCTGAATTTGCAGCTACCTTC
>NC_056743.1:1077418205-1077448205 GCF_019279795.1 Protopterus annectens
TCAAGGCTTATTGTATTACCAAGTCAGGAAAAAGTTAAGTATAATTTGTAACATTTTATTTATGGTGTTTTGCAGCAGATAAAATAGTGTAGATGTGCTAAAATAAATATTATAATAGGATAAATGAGGAGTAAAACAATTAAACAAAGTAGATACTTTGATTTATGGTATCTGCGTAACACCTAATCCTACAGGGTTGTGTTAGTAGTAAAGATACGCATGAAGTAGAATATTTTGAGCTACACTATCTACTTCTCAAGCTGACAATTAATAGCTATAATCATTTTCAGATATTTTTCCAAGATGGCTAACCACTAGCCACACTTCTGTTTTCCAGTATCTAGCACTGTGGAATGCAATCTGCTGCCCGCTAACAGATTTGATAAATAAATGTAATAAATAGATGCAACACTGTAGTTTGTTCATGTTTTATGATTTGTTAAAGCTACCATTTCCTACTGATTATTTTATAGTTTCCCTCTTAACACTCCACCGAACACATATGAGCATGCATGCACACACACACACACACACACACACACACACACACACACACACACACACACACACACACACACACACACTTTTTAGTCTGGTAAATATCTATTACTTACGAAGTAAGTATGAACTGAACACTGTCAGAAACAATAAAAATATAAACTGATAAGTTATCACACAATGCGAAGAATGCAAAGCTGCAAATGTTATATATGAGGCAGGAACAGTAGCTTAACAATGAGTGTTTGTTTCAGAAATAAATTCTAGTTAAAAAATGTAGTTGTTTAGGTCCCACAGCAGGGCTCAGGTTCTCACTGCTAGCACCAATCACTTTATCCATTTACAGCTGTGCTCAGGCTCTCTTTGCTAGCACTGACTACAGTATGCTTTTTCAGCACTGCTGACACTGTCTTTGCTAGCACTACCTACAGTATCTTTTTACAGCATTGCTCAGGCTGTCTGTTAGCACTACTTACAGTATCCATTCACAGCTGTGATGATGCTGTCTTTGCTTGCATTGCCTACCATACCTCTCAACAGTCTAGATTTTTGCCTCGTATTTTTGGTCTTTTCCTCATAAAAGTTCTGGTTTTCTGGCAACTAATTTAGGATTGAAGTCACTAAATAATGACACACATTTGGGTTTCAGATTTCACATCCTTCAGAAAATACATATTCATATAAAACATGTTATACTAGCAACTTCCTAAGTTTATAAGAGCAATATTTAAAATTTGTCCCTATCTTTGGATGTTTGTCCCCCCATTACTTTTGGCTTTGTCTAGATTTCTTGTGTTGAGAGGCTGAGAGCTATGCTGCCTACATTGTGCATTTACCACTGTTTTCAGGCTCTGCTAGCACTACCTACAGTATCATTTTACCACTGTTCTCAGGTTGGCTTTCCTAGCACTACCTATAGTATCTATTTACAGACGTGTTTAAGCTATCTTTGCTAGCACTGCCTACAGTATGTATTTACAGTATTGTTTATTTACAGGCCTGCTTAGGCTGTCTTTGCTAGCACTAGTTACAGTATGCATTTACAGCACTGTACAGGCTACCTTTGCTAGGACTGCTGCACAGTATCTATTTACAACACTGCTCAGGATCTCTTTGCTAGCATTACTGACAGTATCCAATTACAGCCGCGATCATACAGTCTTTACTAGCACAACCTCATCATCATCTTCTTTCGGCTGTTCCCGTTTGGGGTCGCCACAGCGGATCATCTGTTTCCATTTCTTCCTGTCCTCTTCATCTTGCTCTGTCATACCAACCACCTGCATGTCCTCCCTCACTACATCCATAAACCTTATCTTAAGCTTTCCTTTTTTCCTGTTACCTGGTAGCTTCATCCTTAGCGTTTTTTCCCAATATACTCAGCATCCCTCCTCAGCACATGTCCAAACCAACGTAAACTTGTCTCTCTGGCGTTGTCTCCAAACCTTCCAACCTGGGCTGACCCTCTAATATACTTATTCCTAATCCTGTCCACCCTCATCACACCCAGTGCAAATCTTAACATCTTTAACTCTGCCACATCCAACTCTAACTCCTGCCTTTTTGTCAATGCCACTGTCTCCAACCCATATAACATAGCTGGTCTCACTACCCTCTTGTAGACATTCCCTTTCATTCTTACTGGTACTTGTCTGTCACAAATCACTCCTGACACTCTTCTCCACCCACACTATCCTGCATGTACTCTCTTCTTTACCTCTCTTCCACACTCACCATTACTCTGAACTATTGACCCCAAGTATTTAAACTCATCCACCTTCGCCACCTCTACTCCTTGCATTCTCACCATTCCTCTATCCTCCCTCTCATTCACGCACATATATTCTGTCTTAGTCCTGCTGACCTTCATTCCTCTTCTCTCTAGAGCATATCTCCATCTCTCCAGGGTCTTCTCCACCTGTTACCTACTCTCACTTCAGATCACAGTGTCATCTGCAAACATCATAGTCCACGGGGACTCCTGTCTGATCTTGTCTGTCAACCTGTCCATCACCATTGGAAATAAGAAAGGGCTCAGAGCTGATCCTTGATGTAATCCCACCTCCACTTTAAACGCATCCATCACTCCCACCACAGACCTCACCACTGTCACACTACCCTCTTACATATCCTGTGCCACTCTTACATACTTCTTTGACACTCCCGACTTCCTCATACAATACCACAACTCCTCTCTTGGCACCCTGTCATATGCTTTCTCTAAGTCTACAAAAATACAATGCAACTCCTTCTGACCTTCTCTGTACTTCTCCATCAACAATCTCAGAGCAAACATCGCATATGTAGTGCTCTTTCCCAGCATAAAACAATACTGCTAATCACTAATAATCACATCCCTTCTTAACCTAGCTTCCACTACTCTTTCCCATAACTTCATGCTGTGACTGATCAATTTAATCCCTCTGTAGTTACTACAGCTCTGCACATCACCCTTATTCATAAAACTTGGTACTAAAACACTTTTTCTCCATTCCTCAGACATCCTCTCACTTTCCAAGATTTCATTAAACAATCTGGTTAAAAACCCCACTGCCATTTCACCTAAACACCTCCATGCTTTCACAGGTATGTCATCTGGACCAACAGCCTTTCCATTCTTCATCCTCTTCATAGCTATCCTTACTTCCTCCTTGCTAATCCATTGCACTTCATGATTCACTATACAGTATGCATTTACAGTGTGCTCAGGCTCTATACATACTCTGTGTTAATGGAGCACTTCTCCCATGTTAGCATCACATCACTCTTCAAAGTTCCTTCACAATCTCAGGTTGGTGAAAAAAATGAAGATCCTTGTGATGCCCCAATACTGGCCCAGTAATCAAGGAGCCTCAGTCTTCACCACTGGCAACAGTGGAGGATGTACACCCTGGGAGGATGACAAGTGCACACACAGCAAAGTGCAATTTCCCTTAAAAGCACACAGAGATCACAGACAGTGTGTGTTTCTCCCTCTTTCTGCACATCCAAAATAAGACTCCCCACTGACACAGCTATAGGATTGTGATCTCAGCTGAGTGGCCAAGCCAAAACCTCCAGCACCCTTTCTGTCCAACCAGTGCTTCGTGTCCCTGCCCAAGTAGCTGACACACACACACACACACACACACACACACACACACACACACACACACACACACACACACACACACACACACACACACTTTGAGGTTTGGTTTATATACACACACACACACACACACACACACACACACACACACACACACACACACACACACACACACACACACACACACACACACACACCTGGGGAAGGCTGGCACAGGTTTACTAACTATGCCCCTTCTGCCCAGACTATAAGGTAGTTCCGACAGCAACCAGTCACTTTTTAACAGCTACTTAAACACCCTTAGCAAAAGGTGGCCAATCCTACTGTGTAATGTAACTATTAATCCAAATGGTAGTTTTAACCAAGTGCCAGGCTATTAAGAGTGGCCTGTACACGGTCACTAAATAGATATACAAATACTCTAAGAGCTTAAGTATCTCTAAACAGACCAGCCACAATTGAAAGATTTAAATATATTTAATAATAATAAAAGAACAAGACAATACTCAGTAAACAAACACAGTTATTCCAGAGTTCAAAATCACAGGAAATTTTAAAACAATATTGCACGACAGTCTCAAATAAATAAAGAAAACATCTAAGCTATACTTTACTATATTCCTATCTGAATCTAAAAGAGTTACTATGCCCTAGAAACTTACTTACAGCAAGGCAAGTACAGAGGTGAATGGATGTTTCCTGGCCAAAGACAAAATACAAAATGCCCAGTCTCTCTCTGAGACAGTTCTTAAATTAATATCAAATATTACTGCTTGGTTAGCTTGGATGACATTACTTTTTGTCACCTGACTTTAGTTCCCAAGCTAAACCCCCCAGTGTCAGAAGCTAACAGAATTTTAGCATCTCCCTGTGAAAAATACATATCTCTCAGATCTTTGCACATCATGGAAGTCATAAAACAATAAGACACGTCTACATCTGAAACCTAGTAATTACTTCTCTTTCAAAGACAGTACAAAAAAACTTCTAGCACTAGACATTGTGTCTGCCACTGCACTGAAACTGAGAGATAACATCTTCTGTTTATGGCCCAGCAATTATAAAATAAATTAATTTCAACTATTTTCTTGACGTTTTGCAAGTTAACCCTCTATGTTCTAGTTTCCCTTGTTAAAACATAGACATTTACACAATTTATATATATTTCTGTTGTCTTCCAGCAGGGCATGCTGTGGTTACATCATTTAAGCTCAGTACTTTACACAAACTTCTGCGGTAGCAGTTTGATACATAAATAACATGCAGTTCTAGTATAGTGATAACACAAGCAGTTGCATCATGCTGATATTCACAAATGACATATAACTAGTTACAAAATTCCAGATAGCTGGGCTGGCAGTATTTCCCTTTGTAATTCAAATAAAAAACTTCAACCAAATATGTCAGTCCACAGTTTAATAAAAAACAACAAGCAGCAAAGCTTTCGGGCTTAGCCCTTCATCAGTGCAATAAAACATCAAAATCACAATACACTTTTTATACATAATAAAAATTACATGACCACAACCATAATCATTTATACTGCATTTGCTTCTTCACTAAAATTGGTTTCAGACTAATGGTGACATTCAGTCCTGGATAACTATTTGCAGCAAATCTAAGTATCCATTCATATTCTTTTGTATCAATCTCATTGTATATATTGCTGCCTCTTATATTCTTACCTATTACATCAATAACCCTAAACTTGAAATCATGATTAGAACCCAAATCCATTATATGTTTAGGCAATGCATTAGTTATTATATGCCTACGCATATCAGAGCAATGTTCTATGATTCGGTCCTTTAGCCTGCTTGTAGATTTACCCATATTGAAAGCACTATATTCCATACAGGTAGCAAGATATACTATATTCTCTGTGTTACAGGTTGCATATAAGTGAAAAACATAATTTTGCAATGTTATGAGATGAACAAAATTATTATCTGTTAAAATGGACGAGCAACAAATGAAGTTATAGCATGGATATGTACCCTTTTTCTTTATATTTGCATTTTTACAAGTTTTCTGCCGCTGTGGTACAGCGGTAGCATTGTTACCTCACAGCAAGGGGTTCTCCAGTTCGATTCTCAGCTTGGTTGGGAGTGCCTTCTGTGTGGAGTCTGCATGTCCACCCCGCAGTTGGGTAGCATTCGAAAGACATGCATGCGTAAATGGGAGTGCCTTCGTTGAAGGTTGGGCATCAAGCTGGCACCTCGGTGTTTTGTAAAAATCTACTGCCAATCATTAGCGAACTGGAGTTCTGCTGTGGTGACCCCTTACTGGGAAAAAGCTGAAAGACAAACAACAACAAATTTTCTGAACTATCTCCCTATAACACAGTCTCTGATGTTTTATTGCACTGAGGAAGGGCTAAGCCCGAAAGCTTTGCTGATTTTTGTTTTTTTTATTAAACTGTGGACTGATGTTCTTGGTTGAAGTTTTTTATTTGAATTGTTTTTTGTGATTATCTTGGACCAAATTTACTACTGCTTTACTTTTTATTGAGTATTTCCCTTTATCTCAATCCTATTTATATATGTATGCTGTCAGGGTATTTTATCGTTTAGTGCAATTCACCTGGAAAGTTCAAAAGTGCCAGTTACTGATGCTGTTGCAGTCTAATGTGTACAAGCTGCCACTGTAGTTTTGTTGATCATAGTAGGTATTTATTTTGAAAGTGAAAAAAAACATATCCTTCTATATTAACACATTATTGAGCCTGTTTTCTTTGTGATAACATCAGGAGAAGGTTCTTAGCTTTGATAGTTATTGATAGTAAGTCCTTGGCTATGTCCATGACCACTGATTTTGCACTGGAGAGTATAATCTTAAGTGTGACTTTTCATAACAATATTTAAAAATAATAAACTCCACTTTTAAAAATACCTTACAGCATTTTTTCAGTGTCTGTTGTATTTTACTGGAATTATATTTTAATGGAGGCTAACAGCTGTAGTGGTTACTGGAGCTGTTTATTTTTTAATTAGAGTAGTTCTTTCTATTTTGAAATGTGTTTGGACCTTTGTTTGTGGAACGTTGCTTTCTACAATTTAGGACATAGTAAATGGCTGTACAAATGGCATCTGTCAACTATATAAACTATTTTAAAAAAGAGGCAGCTAAATTATTTTTGTTATAAGTGGAGTGGTAGAAGGTGGCTAGATTCTTTCTCTGTGTTTAAGGTTGAGGTTTTCACACTGAGTAAATATATGTGAACCAGCTGGTGGGTTTCCTTCTCTATTATTTACTCAAGTATTGTATAAGACAGCAATAATCCTAAACTGGTGAAAGTTACATGGAGATTTACTTGTAATGATGTAGTTGACTTCTGAGGTTAAACAAAGGAGTAATTTCATTTGTCACCATGAATAGATTCCAGTGTAATCCACGATCAAGTTGTGGACTTTTGCTATAATACAATCTGTCACCATTTTTATGTTTAACTCAAAGACGCAATAAAGGAGTTTAGAGTTTGATAAAATGCATCAGTTTTGGTGTCCTGTTTCTGCCCAGACCCATGCTATCCCCTTCCAATATCCATGCCAGTCCTACCCAAGCCTAATGCTGGACCCACCAATGACCTATATCTGCACTTCTTTTAATGGTGCACTTCTTGTAATGATCAGGTGTTAAAGTCTTATGATTTAGACCACTGCCACTAATTAATATGTAAGGAGATTGCATTTGGGAAGACAGTAAATGAACTGAGTAGGATTGGTCATAGGCGACTCCATTGTGAGACACACTGCTGTCCCTCTTACCAGACTGGAAAAGGAGAAGGTTACAGTCTGCTGCCTGTCTGGGGCCAGGGTCTGCCAGATAATGCAACAAGTCAGGTCACTTATCTCCAAGTACCAGTATGACTCTGTCATAGTCTATGTGGGTGTGAATAATCTGAGAAGTACCTCCCTGGACTGTATGAATAGAGACATAATTGAGCTCTCAGAATATGTGTCACAAGCAGGTATGAGCCAAGTGCTGAGTAGCATTCTGCCATCTCCAAGGATGATGCCATTATACCAACAGAAAATTATCAACTTTAACAATTGGCTTAGCTACTGATGTCACTGTAAAGGGGTCCAGTACTTGTCAGTCTGGGAGGACATGGTTGGCAGCCTGCACTGCTGTGTCAGGGATGGTCTTCACCTGTCACCACTAGGATTGTGGATATTGGCCAAAACATTATTCACCAATATAGTGCCTTTTTTAGGCATTGCCAAACAGACAAACCTTCCAACATAGCAAAAGCTACTCTTGAAAAGCTCAAGGTATTACTGCTTAATGCTAGGAGTCTCAGCAAGACAATACACTCCCTAGAAGTGCTCCTCACTGTGGAGAATGCTGATGCCTGCACAGTTACCGAAACATGGTTCAAACCCATGGAAAACACTCCTGCAGTGCATGGCTATAACACCTTTCATACATTCTGAACACCCACCGAACATGAACGATAAAAAGGCAGATGTGCATATATCTACATAAAGGATAAGCATACCTCAAGGCTGGTAAAACAATATGACATGCTTGAGCTACTCCATGTCCAACTAATCATGGGAAAAATCCATTACCATAATCTTCCTAGCTACAGGTCCCCCACCATGAACCAGAAAAAAAACATACATCATACCTGAAGTTACTAGAATCACTCACCATCCAGTCAAATACCATTCTCATGTGTGATTTTTAACTACTCTTCCATTAATTGGGAGGCGTACATGGCCATGAACATGCAGACCCAAAGATTTCTTGACTTTGTAAACTCCAGTGCTTTGGAGCAGCTCATCTGCACCCACAGCAGGGTTAGAAATGTCCAAGATCTGGTGCTTACAAATATGGGTGAGCTCTGCATCCCTTGAAATGTGATGTCTTCACTGGTAAGATCAGATCACAAAGTGGTCTGCCTTGAAGTAAAGGTAAAACTAAACCCCCACCAAACTCCCAAAAACTTTAATAACTCTTCTAAGTAAAACTATCACATATTAAGTGACAATATAGCTAATTTCCAACTAGCTCAAACCCAGAAAACACAGAAGGCTATGCAAAGGCATACATAAAAGCCCAGTACAACCACATAAACAACTACATAAAAATGGCAGTACCAGACCAAAGTAAGCCTAGGTCAAACCGCAAAACCAAGCACCCTGGTGGACCCCTGTTATTAATAGGCTGTACAACAAAAGAAAGAAAATCCTGTTGAGTAGTAAGAAGGAATGTGAACAACAGAGCAAAAAGTCCCTCATTAGTCTAAACAAGCAAATCAGGGAACTGGTCAAGTCTCTGAAAGCAGGCTTTGAGGTAAAAATAGCCTCCAAAGCTAAGGATAACTATAAGGTATTTTTCAGTTATGTCCACAATCTTAAGGGCAGCACCCAACAATGTATGAAATCATTTGTGCACGGCATCACCTATACTCAGCCAGAAGATATAGCAAATCTGTTGACTGATAAACTCAGCTCAAACTAAAACTCCCTGTTACTCCCAGTTCCACTACCAGGAAATACCCCCCCCCCCCCACTCCCCTACCAATTATCATTAAAGAACAGGTTGCCACTGCGTTCTCTAAAGCTAGAAACACAGCTTCAATGGGACCCAATGATCTACCATGTTGCTTATTAAACAGCTTGAATCAGGGCCTATCAGGCCCATTGGGATCTCTATTTAACCACAGCCTCTGGACTGGCTTTGTACTGATAGTGTGGAGGATAGCAAGTCATCCCTTTGTAAAAAAGGGACCATCTACTGACCCAGGTAATTACAGTCCTATAAGAATGACTAGTCTTATCTGTAAGATCATGGAAAGAATAATTATGGACCTGATAAATAATGACATAGGAAACCTCTAATCATTGGATGCAACCCCAGTTGGCTCTGTCAAGGGCAGGTCATGCCTACTAAATCTGGTGGACTTTTTAGAAAAAGTCACTAGGGCCATAGATGAGTGTAAAACAGTGTATACCGCCTATCTTGACCTTGCCAAGGCATCTGACACAATCCCACACTCAAATATTATAAAAAACTCATAAAATGGGGCATAAATCCATATCATCAGATGGATAGCCAAATGACTCACAGACAAGACACATGTGGTTAAAGTGGGTGAATACAGATACTAGTGGTGTGCCACAGGGGTCAGTGCTGGGACCACTTTTGTTTAGAATATACTTGTCTGAAGTCAAGGCTAATGTGCAAGGCCTCTGGATGTCAAAGTTTATTGATGAGTACAAGCTGGGGACAATCATTGACTCCCCCTAAATCAGAGAAATGATGAGTGCCAGAGCCATGGCTTAAAACTAAATATGAAAAAATACATTATCATACTCTTTGGGAAGCCAAAGACCCTTGCAAATTACAACATTAATATTACAATCCAAAGAGTAGACTCAGACGTGAGGGATCTAGGTACACAGTTAGATAGTAGCCTGAAATTTCACCACCATGTGTCCACAGTGGTGAGGAAGCTGTTTTTGTGGCATGGCTTATAAGTAATGGTAAGACATTCAGATCCAAGGAAGTTATAGTCTCACTGTCCTCAGCCCTCATTAGACCAATAATCGAGTACAATGTGCTATTTGGCATGTACTTGAATAGGCACTAACAACAGCTGCAGTGACCCCAGAGGTTCCTCATAAAGAAAATACAGGGTGTTAGCAACATGTCCTATGCAGATAGACTAAAAGCCCTCTCTCTTTACTTTGCCTCCTACTGACTATTAAGGAGTGACCTATACCTAACCTACAAGGCACTCACAAATCCAGCTGTGATGGATCTACTACACATCTGCAGGAGAAAGCATGGGGGTCACCTGATCTAGGGATCTAAACCTAGTCAGTGACTGAAACAAAATATACTGGAGAATAGATATGTGTCACAGAGATTACCTCTTCTTTAGAACAAGCTTCCTATTCATGTTAAACAGAGCCCTTTCCTAGCCCTCTTCAAAATGCAGTTTGGATCAATGGATGGGAAATCACAAATTCACACATGGGGTAGTGCCGATGTCCCTTATGGACAATGGCAGTATGTAAAATACTCAAGGCATATGCAAAAACCTCTGCCATTTTCTTGCCCCAAGGGCCACATATTGGGTAAAATCGGGTTATACTGGCTAGGCTTGTAAGGGCTGTCAAGCCATTAGCCTAGTTATCTTCTATGAACGTATGAACATTGTTGCCTTGGACTATGACCATTATCTCCTTCACCCAGATAAGTTGTGCATTGCACTGCTGTAGAAATAAAAGCTATAATCACTATCTTTCCTAGAGCTCATACACTTCACTCACAGCACACCATCTTCTAGCACGATCTTAGCAACAATAACTGAAACTTGCTGCTTCATATTCACACACACATGCACACATGTACATACACATGCACACACATAGAATCTTGAAGTAACACCCTGTACCAGCCAGACCTGTCTGGTACACAAAGTTTTTAGTTAATAAATACTTCAAAAATGAGTCATTTGTATCACTTTAAACAATGGTAGCTGTAACAAAGTAGTCACTATATGAAACATAGATACAAATAATACACCACCAATTTTAGTACCATTATATATATATATATATATATATATATATATATATATATATATATATATATATATATATAATGAAAGAACAAGGTACAAGACTATAAAATTCAATAATGATATTTTTTACTGAAATTTAATGAAAATAGGCAATATACAAGCAGCTACACTTTTGCATAAATAGGTACAAAATAAAAGGTTTATCCAGACAGATAACATTCAGAAAGACATTAACAGCTATATGGGCCTCCTTTTATGATTAGCTGTAATCTGTTTTGTCATTGGCTTGTTAAAATAATTTAAGAGTTGCAAAAAACTCATAGTTAGAAGTTATAGACATAAGTTCAATGCTTCAAGTCAGTAAGCTTTCTTTTTTTAGCTTATAATGTCTACTGTATACTTTAAGGGGTAAGCAGAGATTCCAAATGTGACTCATTTAATGGTTGTTTTCTAAATTGTGAAGGGTCATGTTTACTTGAAGAATGACTGGAGAGCTGTCTTAGAACAAACTGTTATTGGCACTTATTCAGTCATCATGGTTTCCTATGGCAAGACTTTTCTCTACAATCAGAAAAACGTGTAGAGACTCTCTCATTTCCTTTGTGATCTGCATTTTTTTTAAATATAAAATATAAGCATCACACTTGCGATGCTGTGGTGGTGCAGCGGTAGCATTGTCGCCTCACAGCAAGAGGTTCTCCCTTTCGATTCTCAGCTGGAGCGCCTTCTGTGTGGAGTCTGCATGTCCTCCCCGCAGCTGAGCGGCGTTTGAAAGACATGCGTGAATGGGCGTGCCTTTGTTGAAGGTTGGGCGTCGAGCTGGCACCGTACAAAAATCTACTGCCAATCTTTAGTGGACCAGAGTTACGCTGTGGCGACCCCTAACCGGGAAAAAGCAGAAAGAAGAACATATAAGCAGCATGCTTGCAAAATCAAACAGCTCAATAGAAAGCCTTAGTCCATTTATGGCAACAAAGCCCTTGACAAAATTGTTAGGCTTAAGATAAAACAGCAAAACACTGTTTTTTGTGTATATCTGCTTGAAACCACTTTCACTATCAAAGTTCTGATATACTTTACAGAAAAACAAAACAACTGCAAGATCCTTTACTTCACATATTTTACAGCTTTGCTGCATGGTTTACTGGTAATAACTATTACAGGTTTCATGCAACTTTTGCATTTCGCATCTTTGCTAAAAATGTGGATTTTCTCTCTCTTGTTCTCTCTGTATTTATGCATACAGTGTTTATATATTATATCTGCCCCCTGAAAAAAATGTATGCAGATTTTCATACAGCCTTGAACACTACCCATAATTTGTAACTTCTTCAAACAGTCTGTTTTTGTCATTTTAATTATGGTATTTAATGCCTAAGCTGACAATGTTCTCATTGTTCCGCTTCCAGGCAGGATGATACGAAATCCACACAGACATACATATATGTGAGAAGAATATTTCAAAACAACATAGTTTTGTACTTACTTTATGCATTTGAACAACACCCATTTTTTTTCACATTTTTTATTTTATCACAAAAAACATTCATCTGCAGGTTAATGTTAAATATTAGCTTACAGTTAACTCTGATTATGAGAACAGCTACGTTAGAGAGCTACAAAGTTAAATGTTTGAGATCTTATAACACAGAGTGATACCAAATGCGTCACTAATTCCTGTTAATCAATATCTCATATGCTGTTTTTCTGACAGATACATTCCTCTAGGCATCAACTTTCTAACACAATGGACAAATGCAAGCCTAAACCACACACATGACGCTAAAGGCTTTACCAGTCACTTGGCATAGATTCCCTACATCCCTTCCCTTTCAAATTTTAAGAGATGGTCTCTCAAATCTTGATTAGTTTAGCACCTAGTTACTTTTCTATGAAACCCTGAAATTCCCCAGGTGTGAAATATGATCTTTAAAGCAAATCAATGTAAAGAAATGACTGGATCTGACACACACCTTTTTGTAAACCACTCATTATTTGTGACATACACTGATTATCTTTGTGAACAACACAATCTTGCAACACCTTTACACTTCTGCAGTATCTAAACATTTTTATAGCAATTCTCTGCCTTTACAAGATGCAAAGTTCTACATTTACCAAGATAATAACAATGCAGCCTTCTATGAAAAGTACAGGATCAAGAATTTTCCGTATTGCTGAGTTCAACTAACTGATCACATGAACAGATCAAGTTGTCATGCACCAGTCAAAGGAGTTAGTAAAGATGAAAAGTTAAAAAATGCTCTTTAAATGGCTCTGCAAATATATTTTATATATATATATATATATATATATATATATATATATATATATACATATATATATATATACACACACACACACACACACACACACATATATATATATATATATATATATATATATATATATATATATATATATATATATATATATATATATATATATATATATATATATATATATGTCTACTTCAGAATGTCGACCATTCAGAATGCCGACTTTCATATGGCCGACACCATATGATCGACATTCCGAAAGACCGACATCCTGAAATAGCACCAGTTACCTACCTGTAAACACAGTAAAACTGTTGCACCCCCACACCCCCTGCTACTTAAATATTCTCACTCCGAGATCGCACTACAGTGCAGGAAAGAGGAATCTCCCAGTCCTGCACTGTAGCAGGATCTCCGCTATCATTTGTTGGCCTTTCAAACGTTCGCTCCTCTGGTGTTGAAGGGCTCCCATATATATATATATATATATATATATATATATATGCCACCCACTACAAAATGTCCGGTGCAAGCTAACACACAGTGTGCCCGGACCAAACCAATTACAAAGAGCAAAAAAAAGAAGTCCAGCACCACATATCCATGCAACTCCTCGGCTAGAACTGCAGTCTCCAAATAATAATGACACAAACAACCGTGGTTAGATTATTTTATATTATTGTCCGTATCACTGTGGTAAATGGTCTGCAACATACTAGCAAGTGAAATCCAAACCAGTTTCGCCCCCTGGCGTCATCAGTGGAATAATACATCCCCTTGCTAAAACAATTAAATACACCAACTGTTAAAGTCATATTACACAAATTACATAAACAGTCACAATAATGTTTTGGTTAATTGCATCTTACATTTAAGGCAATAATATATAACAAATTATATGGCTCTAACATGCAAATGTATTATTATCACACCAAATGTATGTGTTTCATAAAAATACCCTACTCAGAACAGCAACCAAGTGATGACAAACATATACATCCATATATTAATAATAATAAAAGTTGATATTCAACCCATTGTTGCTAGTGTATGGATCAAATATGTTCATTTAGACCAGGTTTATATAAAGCTCCCAAATTCACTATCCATAGCTTTTCCTTCCTGTCCAGAATATTATGTTTATCTGCTTCATTCAATTTTTTTCCAAAAGCCAAATCAATTCCTACAAAAATAAAATGTGCTGATGTATGTTCAGTTTTGTGTTTGTATAGAGCACTCCTAGTCCTCTGACAATTAATATCACTTAAATGCATCGCTATACAATTTTTAAAGGATCTAGAAGTCTGCCCTACATAAAAAGCCCCACACTGACATATAGCCATATAGACTACCCAGTCTGTGTGGCATGTAATGACATGTCTTATTTCAAATACTTAAGTGAAAGATTTGGAATTAGATACCACTTTACAGTATACACAATTCCCACTTGCATTACTACCTCTCAGTATATGACTTTTACATTCACCTTTATCAATACCTAGTCTGGGTCCCCTTCACATTGTCAACCCTGCAAAATGCCGACATTCATATGGCCGAGACCATATGATCAACATTTGCAATGTCTACAATGCGGAACCGGTATCTCAGTACAGTGCAGAATGGAAAGATTTCCATTCCTGCACTGTAGTGCGATCTCGGAGTTGGTATATTTAATTTACTGGGGGTGTGGGGGGTTCCAGGGGGGCTTATCCCCCTGCTAGCAATGTGTTAGTAATTTGTAGTGCTTTATTTCTTTTTTTTTTTGGATGTTTGAAATTCTGAATGTCAATCATATGGTCTTAGCCATATGAATGTCGACATTTTTGAGTTTCGATCATCCAGTGGTAACCCCCTAGTCTATACCATGATAAGCATTCACCAATATTTTTCCCCCATTTATAACTATATAAACAATGTTCCCCAGGTATTGGCTGAAAAAATCATCACCTTTAAGTATATTTCAGTGATTATCTAGTATGTTTTGAATCTTAAATGTATTTACACCAAAGGTTGTAACCAACCTAGGAGAGAATTGTTCATCCAATGGTTTTGTTGAACCAGTCACATTTAGCATAAATTCCCTTCATAACCTAAGGGCTTGTTCTTTCTACTTTTTTATTTTGGCTTTATTATAGCCCTTTTGGACAAATCTATCCCCATTTTTTCAACTTCCATCTTGTAATCTGATTCATCACTGCATATTCATCTCAGTCTTTGAAATTGGGCCTTGGGTATATTCATCACCATGTGTTTAGGGTGACAACTGTCTGCTTCAAGAAGAGCATTTCTAGTGAAAGGTTTCCTGTATAATCCAGTCACGATAGTTCCATCAACTGCCTTGGTGACATGGACATCTAAGAAATCAATAGTGGAAAGTTCAATTTTATGCACAAACAAAATACAAAACTCATTTGAGTTCAAATAATCAACAAAATCTTTCCATTTAGTTAATGATCCAGACCATATTGCCCAATAATTATCTAGGAAACGCCTTCACATCATTAAATCTTCTTTAAATGGGTTGGTTTCATTATAAATCAAAATATATTCAATACAACCCATAAAAAGATTAGCATACACTGGGGCAAAAGTAGTGCCCATAGCTGTCCCCTTTACTTGTAGATAACATTCCTTGCCAAAAAAGAAGACATTATGTTCCAATACTATCTGAACTGACTCTAATAAAAGCTGACAGTGTTCTGCTGAGTACTGCCCATATTCTGAAAACCAAACTTTTAAAGCAGTGATTCCACCATTATGTGGAATGCTGGTATAAAGAGACTGTACATCTAATGTACACATATGAGATTCTTGTGTAACTTGTAAATCATTCATTAATGCCAAAAATTCAGTGGAATCCTTTAACCTTGCTCTAACAAGCTGCAGTAAAGGCTTTAATTGACTTTCTAAATATATGGAATAGTCTCTGTCAAGGAACAATGGCCTGATACTATAGGTCTACCTGGTGGGGGTTGAACATTCTTATGTATTTTTGGAAGAATATAAAAAAAATGTGATTTTGGGTTCTCCACCATTAACTCTTTACATAAGGCATCTGAAATATAGCCTTCCATTTTAAATTCCAATAATGTTCTATCTATCTCTCACCAGATGAATTCACTCACTTTAGTATACAGACTTCTTCTTCTTCTTTCGACTGCTCCCGTTAGGGGTCACCACAGCAGATCAACTGTTTCCATTTCTTCCTGTCCTCTGCATCTTGCTCTGTCACACCAACCACCTGCATGTCCTCTCTCACCACATCCATAAACCTTATCTTAGGTCTTCCTCTTTTCCTGTTACCTGGCAGCTTCATCCTTAGCATCTTTTTCCCAATATACTCTGCATCCCTCCTAAGCAAATGTCCAAACCAACGTAATCTTGCCTCTCTGGCTTTGTCTCCAAACCTTCCAAACTGGGCTGACCCTCTAATATACTTATTCCTAATCCTGTCCATCCTCATCACACCCAGTGCAAATCTTAACACCGTCAACTCTACCACATCAAGCTCTGACTCCTGCCTTTTTGTCAGTGCCACTGTCTCCAACCCATATAACATAGCTGGTCTCACTACCCTCTTGTAGACCTTCCCTTTTACTCTTACTGGTACTCGTCTGTCACAAATCACTCCTGACACTCTTCTCCACCCACTCCATCCTGCTTGTACTCTCTTCTTCACCTCTCTTCCACACTCACCGTTACTCTGAACTGTTGATCCCAAGTATTTAAACTCATCCCCCTTTGCCACCTCTACTCCCTGCATCCTCACCATTCCTCTATCCTCCCTCTCATTCACACACACATATTCTGTCTTAGTCCTGCTGACCTTCATTCCTCTTCTCTCTAGAGCATATCTTCACCTCTCCAGGTTCTCCTCCACCTGTTCCCTACTCTCACTACAGATCACAATGTCGTCTGCAGACATTAGTCCATGGGGACTCCTGTCTGATCTCATCTGTCAACCTGTCCATCACCATTGCAAATAAGAAAGGGCTCAGAGCTGATCCTTGATGTAATCCCACCTCCACCTTAAATGCATCCATCACTCCCACTGCAGACATCACCGCTGTCAAACTACCCTCATACATATTGTGCACCACTATTACATACTTCTCTGGCACTTCTGACTTCCTCATACAATACCACAACTCCTCTTGAGGCACCCTGTCATATGCTTTCTCTAAATCCACAAAGACACAATGCAACTCCTTCTGACCTTCTCTGTACTTCTCCATCAACACTCTCAGAGCAAACATTGCATCTGTAGTGCTCTGTCCTGGCATGAAACCATACTGCTGATCACTAATCATCACCTTCCTTCTTAACCTAGCTTCCACTACTCTTTTCAATAACTTCATCCTGTGACTGATCAATTTAATCCCTCCGTAGTTACTACAGCTCTGCACATCCCCCTTATTCTTAAAAATCAGTACCAAAACACTTTTTCTCCATTCCTCAGGCTTCCTCTCACTTTCCAAGATTTCATTAAACAATCTAGTTAAAAACTCCACTGCCATTTCACCTAAACACCTCTATGCTTCCACAGGTATGTCATCTGGACCAACAGCCTTTCTGTTCTTCATTCTCTTCATAGCTATCCTTACTTCCTCCTTGCTAATCCACTGCACTTCATGATTCACTATCCACACATCATCCAACCTTCTCTCCCTCTCATTCTCTTCATTCATCAGCCCCTCAAAGTACTCTTTCCATCTGCTCAACACACTCTCCTCGCTTGTGAATATGTTTCCCTCATTATCCTTTATCACCCTTACCTGCTGCACATCTTTACTAGCTTGGTCCCTCTGTCTAGCCAACTGGTACAGGTCCTTTTCTCCCTCCTTAGTGTCCAACCTTTTATACAACTCTTCATATGTTTTATCCTTAGCCTTCACCACCTCTCTCTTTGCCATGCACCTCATCTCCTTATACTCTTGTCTACTTTATTCATCTCTCTGACAATCCCACTTCTTCTTTGCCAACCTCTTTCTCTGTATACTCTCCTGTACTACTTCATTCCACCACCAGGTATCCTTGTCCTCCTTCCTCTTTCCAGATGTCACACCAAGCACCTTTCCAGCCATCTCTCTTACTAGCTCTGATGTAGTTACCCAGCTATTCGGCAACTCTTCACTGCCACAAAGTGCCTGTCTTAACTCTTCCCTGAACATCACCTCACAATTACCCTTTTTCAGTTCCCACCATTTGATCCTTGGTGCTGCCCTCACACTCATCCTCTTCTTCTTGATCACCAATGTCATCCTACAAACCACCATCCTATGCTGCCTAACTACACTTTCCCCTGCCACCACTTTACAGTCTCCAATCTCCTTCAGACTGGCCCTTCTACATAAGATATAATCCACCTGTGTGCATCTTCCTCCACTCTTGTATGTCACCCTATACTCCTCCCTCTTGTTAAAATACATATTCATCACAGCCATGTCCATCCTTTTTGCAAAATCCACTACCATCTGACCTTCTGCATTCCTTTGCTTAACACCACACCTACCCATCACTTCCTCATCCCCTCTGTTCCCTTCACCAACATGCCCATTGAAATCTGCTCCAATCACCAGTCTCTCACCCTGGCTACAGTCATCACCACTTCATCCAACTCACTCCAAAATTTTTCTTTCTCATCCATCGCACACCCAACTTGTGGAGCATATGCACTAACAACATTCATCATTACACCATCAGTTTCCAGCTTCATAAACATCACTCTATCCGACACTCTTTTCACCTCCAAAACACTCTTAGCATACTGTCGCTTCAGGATAATGCCTACGCCATTTATCCTCCCATCCACACCATGATAAAACAATTTGAACCCGCCTCTGATACACCTAGCCTTACTCCCCTTCCATCTGGTCTCTTGCACACACAATATACCAACCTTCCTTCGGTCCATCATATCAGCTAGCTCTCTCCCTATACCAGTCATACTGCCAACATTCAAAGTTCCAACCCTCACTATCACAGTCCTAGCCTTTACCTGCCTTCGGGCATGCCTTCCTCCTCTTCTCCTCCTTCAGCCAACAGTAGCCCAGTTTCTGCCACCACCCTGTTTAGTACACAGACTGATTTATTTAATTGATTAAATGTGTGTATTTAAGTGTAGGCTTACCAGCAGAAAGATGTACTCTGAAAAGGCTTTTCTGAAAGCCGAGGTGCCAGAGAAGTGTTACTTGCTCTTAATGGTATAAGAGTTTGAAGTTTTGCTGTTAATTTTTACTGCAGAAGTAATTTTTTATTTTAATAAATCAGTCTGTGTACTAAACTTCTTCTTTTAAATAACTGTACTCTGTGTGTGTGTGTGTGTGTGTGTGTGTGTGTGTGTGTGTGTGTGTGTGTGTGTGTGTGTGTGTGTGTGTGTGTGTGTGTGTGTGTGTGTGTGTGTGTGTGTGTGTGTATGTGTAAGTAATTAATGCCAAACCTCCAGGATATCCATAAACCTTGCAAACCTGTGTCTGGCATACAAGGCCATCTCAGACCTAGCTTTGATGGAGTTGCTGCATATCCGTAAGTCAAACTCCACTCGCGCAACTCACATGCAAGGCCTCAATCTGGTCTGTGACATTAACAGAACTTGTGGCAGGATAATTTGTGTCCCAAAGACTTCCCCATCTGTGGAATAGACTCCTTCTCCATGTCAAGCAGAGTACCTCACTGTAGCCCTCTTTAAGAGGAACCTGGATGACTGGATGGGAAACAGAAAGGATATCAGGGGAGTGGGAGCTGAGAAAAGAGCTGATCCTGTCAGTTTTGTTTGGGTGATTTTACCATATTAAGAAGTGCACATGATAGACAGCCTGGATTTAGAGTGCATGTTGGCTTGTGAACTTGAGAGGTTTTACAGATGATGCGAGAATGTAAATGCAAGAAGTAGGTGAGGTAAGATAGAGAAAATATGCAATGTCGCCACAGACATAGGTTTTAATGTTGTCAGACTAGTGGTATCTGAGGTGGAAAAAGTACTGTTGCAAAATGTAATACATGAGAATGAATATTAGAGTAAGACTGAGGTGACAGACATTATAGGGGTCAGCAGGTGATGTTCAAAGTTCTGAGAATGTACATTGATTTCAGCATGTGTGTCCTGAGTGGTGTAAAAGTTATTAGAATGCTTGATCTAAGTGTAGGTGTTTTAATGTATTATGTAGCTTTAAGAGGTTGGTCAGATAATTGGATAATGAGATTTGTGGATGTGGTGCAGAAAGGTTAAATAGAAGTATCAGGGGTGGTCAGGGAACTGAGGTTGGGAGGTGTGCAAAGCAAAAATGTTTCTTGCAGCAAAACTTGTTGCATTAACTGTTTACATGACTTAGAGTAATATCTAAAAGTCCCTGGTTTCTAGTCGCCCCCCCTCCGAGTATCATAGACTTAGCTCACTAGTCTGGTGGAGTTTAGAGGTATGGTAGCCACTCCCACACAAGCACACACGCACGCATGCATTCAGATATTCATTGCACACACACACACACACCGGCATACATTCATAGAGCCTCCCCACACAGACATTTACCAATAGATCAGACCTGCTACCTCACCCAGTCACACTCACTGACACAGTCACCCATTGACCCATTCACATACACACAGACTCACATACACCCACACACACACGGACACACACACACTCACTTATTCTACTTATTCCCTAACTAACCCCCCTACTGTGACCACCCAGTCAGGCATACACATGTGCACACACACACACACACACACACACACACACACACACACACACACATACGCGTGCATACATAAACAAATGTGTTTGGACACTCACCCAAAACCACTCATACCTATGCAGGCACACAAACACGCTGCCACTCACTTATACTATGTTGAACTTTATATTATGTCCTTCTTTCACTTTTGTCCTTCCTGTATTTTTTGTACTAATTATTTCATTTATAAGCTAATATTACCATAAATATCTTTAAAATAAGCACCTGAGATCAACTTTCATAAAATCATAGAACTGCAGGCTACTTTGAACTTTAACCACTTAAAACAAGGAACTTTATTGCAGCTGTTGTTTTTCTAAAATTACTTCAAATGCTACTTTACCTAAACTTTGCATGTTTAATTACATCTGTATCATCATTAACAGTTTTCATGGACCTTTTTTCCCTGGGACTGTGCTGAAAAGGGGCAATTTGCCAAGTCAGACTATCCTGATCAACAAATAGAAATAATTAAATAAATGCATAAATACATAAATGCATGCATACATAAATAAAGCTAAGCAAATGTCTTCACTGAAAACATTTGTCTTTTTTATAGTGACTAGTATTTATGCATATGGATATGAAATGCTTTGCCATGTGTTTTATTAAAAAATTGTGTGTACTGTGATATAGTATAAAGCATAAGATATTTTTGTAGCAACTTTCATGGTCTTTAAGAGCAAAGTTCAAGTGGATCCCCTCATGTCAATGAAAATAAGAAGCAGAAACATATTGATCTGGGAATGGGTACTGGATGTTGTTTGGTATAATATGTGGTACCCTCTCCCCCACTTTTGTCTTTACAACTCTCTCACCTTAGTATTCTATAATGTGGCATGAGAGGGGGTGAGTTTCACCAGTCATTGCTGGTTCCATGATGAGTTTCTCCAGTCATTACTGGTTCCATGATGAGTTTTTCCAGTCATTGCTAGTTCCATGTGGGCTGTTTGCTGTAGATTCCCAAACAGTATCCTTGTGATAACTAAAATGCAACAGGAGTTACAAGAAGACCCGTCTCTCTCTCTTTTGGCTTTTCCCGGTTAGGGGTCGCCACAGTGGATCACCTTGTCCGCTCATGATTCAATGAATATTATCTTCCAGATGAATCCCTCTACCAAAACCATCTTTTCTTTTAAAAGGACACAAACTGATATTCTTCAGTCAGTGATTGCACAGGAAAGAGAGTGATAGCAAACAAAATATCTTCCTTTTTAAACTTTTTTTAAGAATAAGAGAGCCTATGAAGAAACTGAATTTGAGTAACCAATATTATGTATTTAGTGTTTGATAAACGTGTTTACTGACAATGTTTAGGATGAAAAGCAGGAGATATATTTTACAGTCAGTTTATATGTAACATATGTAGTAGGTTCATAGGTAGTTGCTAGGCATGCAGTCCCGGAGACTGTTAAGGAGCATACCTAATATTCCCAATTGCCCCAGACCACTGTCTGGTTAAGTGACTTGGTCAAGGTCATAAGCAGGCAAATGAAGGCTGAGGAAATCAAACCCTGTACCACAGGAAGTCCTTCATTAACAGCACATAGGGTTAATCCCCTGTGGTAACTGCCAGACTGTACATTCAGTATATGGCAAATGTAAGAGTATACATTAATATTATAAAATAATACCATATTCATGCATGATTTAAATAGGTAGTAGCAGTTGTAAAATATTACAATATATATTAATAAAGAGAATCACTAAGCAGGGAAAAAAAAACAAAGAGGACACTGGCCGTTACTTCACATAACATGAATACAATTGAAAGTGGAAGTTATGATGTTTTGTTGTGATAATCACAATGCAAGACTAAGTTATAGCTATGCAGAATAACATCATTCTTCCTCATCTTTCATTCAAAATATGGGGTGACCATATACTGTAAGAGAACAACTGCTAGTTCAATAGAGGTTTCTGTCAAGGGTTCATAACAAAATCAAAGAGCCAATCAAAATTAAAGATTAACAGAAACCTACAATGTCATTAGAAACAACAGGTATTAAAGCTGACTTTTATCTTGGAGAGGTGAACCATTTTCTGTTTCACATATGTCTCAGTTTCTTCTGAGTCAGCATTTTATTTAGTTGCAATGGAAAAGAAAAAGCAATGGTGTTTCAAGAAAATGGTCACATAACATGGTAACGTACAAGGTCAAGGTATTAAACTGTTTTGTATTTTTATAATGTTCAGTTAATTCATAATGAACATTTCTGCCACTTTAGAGACATAACAATATTTCAGTGTAAATGGAAAAAATGCATGAAATTGCCTGCAGATTAAATAACACTGCATGATGCACTCCAGTGTGATATAATAACATACAGTATAGAGAGACTGTGTGAAAAGGGCGATGGTTGTGTGCTATACTTAGTAGTCACAGCAAAGCTGTAACAGAAGGTCATTAGAAAAATGAAAAGATACAAACATCTTAAAGAGAAAAAAGTGCCTTATTGAAGTATGTGAAAGTCATACCTAAGGCATTCTAAAATAGAATCTTGGGGTGTGACCAAGCTGGCTAACTGATAACAGCAACTGGTGAAAACTCTGTGACTGAAATTTTTCTTTGACAGAAAATATAATAAAAAATAAAATTTGGAGATACTTGTTAGCTAATTTTATTCACTAATAGGCAGACAGAAGATTTATAGCTTCTAGTTCTTCAAAAGCTTTAATTTTCCTGTTAGAATTTCAACTGATTGGTTAAGACAGAAAATGTTTCAACATGAGCCACTCAAGAAATGCTATTCAGGATTCTTGTGTTAAAAAGACATCCAGTCACTGATATATAGTATGCAGGATGTATTACTTAAAATGGACAAACTGGATACCAAAATAAAAAGTTTCAAGGAAGAGAACAGAAAGAAGATGGACATTTGCAAATTCTTATGAAACAACAAATTGCACAAATCAGCAGTATGGAAGAAACGTTAAATGACCATGAAGAGAGAATAAATGAATGTGAGTCTAAGACTGAATTTCTTTTAAAACCAAATAACTGACTCATAGATAAAGTAGATGATTTAGAAAATAGACTGAGATGAAATAACATTAGAATTTATAGTATACCTGAAAAGTATGAGGGAGACAATATAATAAACTTCTTAACAGCCCAGCAACATGAAATATTAAAGCTACCCAAAACTTTACATTTTGGAATTGAAAGGGCACATAGATCGCTGAGAGCACCTTTGAAGAAGGAAAACTCATTACCATGTTCAATTAATAGTTAAGTTTGTGTCTAGCTTAGAGAAAGATCATATATTAAAAACAGCATGATCTAGCCCACATATTAAAATAGGTGAACACATAGATTTGACAAAATGATTATTCCAGTAAAGTAACAAGCAAAAAAAAAATCCTGCTTACCATTGATTAATAAACTTAAAAAGAACAATACTAAGGCCATTTTGGTTCATAGGTAAAAACTAGGCTATCAATCTGCAGATTATTACAAACCTTAATTAGAGGCCAACATTAAACCCTGTATCTTGTACTTCTGAGGTAAAGACCTTAATCATTATACCAAATCCTTTCCTGGTGTTTCATGCAAAGATCAAATTACTTCTTTCTGAAGGAAATAACATTTGACACACTGAAGGAGGCATTCACTTTTGTCAACAAAACAAAATCCTTAATAATAGTGAAGAAATTGATTGAGTAGTACATCCTTCAAGAGACAGAGTGAGCTGAATTCTTGGTAAACTGCTTCTAAAATTAAAAAAGCTTAAAAAACAAGTGGTTTGTATTCTCTGATTGTAGGACTTTTGTTTTCTGAAACAATAGATTTAACCTTTAAGTGAAAAGTTTGTATTGGGCTTTAAACTTCAAAACGTATGTAAGTATGTATTTGTATTTTAAGCTAAAACATTTTTCATGATAAGGAGTATAAATTGTTAATTTACTGTTTCACTATATTTACAGTGAACGATTTGTTATATTTCATTTAACTAAATTTATAAATGTATCTCTAAATGTTAAACAAATTCTTCCTGCAAGATATGTCATTAAATTATAAGCAGCAGAATTGGTAACTTTAAGACTATATAAGTCAATAATTTTATTTTATTTATTTAACTTTGCTTAGTATGTCCATTTCCTGATAAACTGAATGTCAGATATAAGTAATAAGCTAATTAGAAGTGTTAAAGTGCTGATGATTTTGTTTTCCTTGTTCTAAACAACACATTCCTTTCACAGGTCATTTATGAAGCAATTAACACTTTAAAAAGCTTTAGAAAAAAATAACGTACCAGTTGTGTGAAAATGCTGCATTCTTGCTTGTCTTGCTTTCCGCCTGCTTCTTGGGGAGTTTTGAAGAAAATCTAGGTCAAACTTCATCAATAATGCCTGTGAAAACAGGAGGAAACTTTCTTTATCTTTTTTTTTTCAAGTATATATACAAGAAATATACTCAGTATAACATATGTTTCCCTTAGAAGTGAAGAATTGGTAAAAAAAAGCTATAGTAATGTTTTATATTGAACTGTTGCTGACATATACTTCGATTATATTTTGCTGAATGTTGATAGCTTATGCTGTAGTGTTATTAACTCTAACTGTACATATTAAAGGGAAGAAGTAAATGTTACTGATTAAAACAGTTTAAAATAATTAAGAAGAATGAGAAACTTACAGAGGAAATTAGCAGCTACTGTGTAATGGTGTAATTAAATTCTAATGTCAGGATGTGAAGCTTAGATCAGAACAGCAGTTCACAATGGCTAAAACATACATTCAAACTAAACAGAAATTCTTTTATATATAGTCAAATTGCTTGTAATACTAGAATTAATAAGAAGAGAAAACATCTTATGAATAATATGCAAATGCACAAGGAATTAAATATCTACCATGTAAGATTAATAAAAGAGCAGTATCAGTAAGTTAAGAAAAAAAAAAAAAAAAAATATATATATATATATATATATATATATATATATATATATATATATATATATATACTGTACTCCCTAATAGAAAGCTAATGATTAAATAGCTCTTTGATGGGAGATTTTAGAAATTCAAGTTATATAAAATATAGTAGAATATTAATGCCAGATAAGACAGAAAATATATATTTAAATAACAAACTGCTTATAGGAAAGACATGTATTACATATATTTGCACATGGCAGAAATGTGAATATACAAGATCTCATATAATTTACATAGAAAATCATATAAAAATATTTGAAGATATCCTGAAAGCTGAAATTTGAACCTTGGTCATGTGAACTTTGAAGCTTTTTCCATATTGTATATCATTAGATTCATTAATTCTACCTGAAATAAATCATTTCATAAGTCAGAGCAGACATTTGAGTGTTATATTGCTGAATCGGTATATTAATTTTGATAGAAAGTAAAGTAGATTGCTCAGTATGTTTGAACCTGGGAAGGGAGAATGGGATTTGAATTCAGCACATTGTAACTACAAAAGATTTTTTTTGACTCTATAGAAATAATAAGACATTCTCTTTGACCTCAGTAATGTACATTTTTTATGAATTAGTTTAATAAGCTAAAGGATTCTTAAATATTTTGATATTTATCACATTCAGAGTGTTATACAATTTTGAGATATAGACACTTGTACTTTAAAAATTCATTCAGAGCTTTTGTTAGATCTATAAAAATATTTATATATCTTTTAGCATGGACTATATATGCACATTGATTTTCCTTTTCTATAATAGTTTAGTATAATAGATTACCTGTCACCTGTAAGTTTATAGATATCTTTATCTCTTCAGGTCTCACTTTGTTCTACTTATTTATTTAGAGATTTAATTATAATAACGTTGAATGAGCGAATAATTTAGGAATATTTAATGCATAATTTATACTGCTATTACATAAATAGGCATATAGTAGTCTATTTTTTAGATTATTTAATATTTGTGATTAATAGAGGAGCATTATTAAACTTTTATGAAGTAATGGGTGAATAGTTTTAAATGGCAAAATATATAACTATGTTATTATTTTTAACTTTAATATTATATTCATTATTTGTAAGTTATGGTAGTGTTTGGTTAGTTTCTTGATGAATTTTTAGGTACTGGTAGGTAGAGAGATTGTAGAGTAATTTTTCTATATGATAGGCAAGCTAGGGACTTTGGTATCTATGGTAAGTTGTGTTTTATTAGTAATATATATATATATATATATATATATATATATATATATATATATATATATATAGTTACAGTTGTAGACTTGGTTTTGTTATTTATGAGGATTAGTAGCTTAGTTTTTAGAAGGGAAGAATCCAAAAAATGTGGAATGTTAAGATAATGTTGGAGGAATGCATTAGAGTCTTATACACAATTAAATTAATATGATAGATAACTGTATTTCATACCACAGTTTGAAAGATTTTTTTAAATACACAGTATAGATAGCTTTAATATATTATATTTAATGTAAATGGATTATTAAATAATGACAACAAAAGGAAATCATTATTGAGATATCTAAAATTAAATTGAGGAGACATTATATTCTTGCAAGAGATTTGATAAAGATATACAATATTTTAAACTTAGGTTACAAAATGTTATCCTCTGCTTCTTCTAACAAAAAGAGGAGAGGAAATGCTATATGTTGGAGAAAATTTACTGTAATACCTAAGGTCATGGAATCCATTAATGATCCCAAAGGAATGTATACATATAATTAAAGATAATGTCAAACTCTATACACTAGCTACATTTTTATTGAATCCATGGAATAGGTGCAAAAATAGCTAAAGATCTCTTAAGCTTACTACAAAATTATTGGAAGGGTAGTTTAATTTTAGCAGGGGATTTTAACTGCATATCTAGTAGAGAAGATACAAGTGAACAGAGGAAAGCTAAAATTCCAGCATTAGTTAAAGTACTAAACAGATAAGAAAGTTAAAATTCCGGCATTAGCTAAAGTGCTAAACAGATGGATTAGTAATAATAATTTAGTTGATTTAATAGTAAAAGCAGAAGATAAGTCATTGTTCTTCACTCATTATTCTTATCAGCATGGGGCACAAACTAGAATTGATAGGATTTATGCCTCTACAGATTTACTTAATAAAGTGAATTATTTTAAAAGTATTTCTTGTCCTTTATCTGATCATAATGCACTAACTATTAATATATCAATGGCTATAAGGAAATTGCAGAAGCCGTGGTGGTGCAGCGGTAGCGTTGTCGCCTCACAGCAAGAGGTTCTCCCGTTCAATTCTCGGCTGGAGCGCCTTCTGCGTGGAGTCTGCATGTCCTCCCCATGGTCGAGTGGTGTTCGAAAGACATGCGTGAATGGACGTGCCTTTGTTGAAGGTTGGGTGTTGAGCTGGCACCTCAGCACCGTAAAAATCTACTGCCAATCATTAGCAGAACCGGAGTTTCACTGTGGTGACCCCTAACCGGGAAAAGCCAAAAGAAGAACATAAGGAAATTGCAGACTATTTTTAGAATCTCAGTATATGTGATGAAATTAAGAGAATTTAAGGGTTATCTTAAGGATCAAATTGAGAATTTTTTTATCGTTGAATGATAGTGGTCAGGTAGTAAATTCATTCTATGGTACTCCTTAAAAATGCATATTAAAGATAGAATGGGAAGATTGGCTAGTAATAAAATAAAGAATGGGATAAAGAAATACAAGATAAAATACACAAAGTGAGGTTTGAATAAGATTCAAAGGAATTAAATAATACTGAAATCATTAAAAACGGAATGCCAATGTATTAAACAGTTTTAATGCAAAAAGTGGAGATAGCTTTAGAAAAAATATAATTGCACAGTTATGTGATGACTTTAAAGACATCTACACAGATTAGCTAATAGAAGTAAGATGTTAAGCAAAAAGGGACAAATCAATAATATAAAAAATGCACTAATAAGCTTACTTCAGGTATAAAGGAAATGCTTAATATTTTTTAGAAAATTCCATGAGGAGCTTAATAAAGACAAAAATAATAATCTTGTTGATTATAACACTGAAAAGCATATAAAGACAAATGTTACTAATAAACTTAATGAACAACAAATGTCTGTGTTGAATAAGCCTATTACCCAAATAGAAGTTAAAGATGCTTTAAAAAAAGAGAAACATGGTAAAGCTCCAAGGTTAGTTGGTTTAAGTATGGACTTATATAGTCTGCTTCCATTAAATATTTTAGAATTATTGAGTGAGGTTTTCAGGATAATTCAGAGTGACAAAATTATTCCACATTCATGGAATTTTCTGTAATCTCACCTATACTTAAACAAGGAAATGATAATTAGTTAGTTTCCTCATATAGACCTATTTCATTATTAAATGTAGATTATAAAATATTTACTTCCATCTTCACTACAAGATTAAGAGATATAGTAGATATAGAAATTAATAAAGATAAAGCAGGATCTATAGTCAATAGATTAACATATGATTTATTTATTTATTGGCATTTATTGACCGGGAAAGTCCACTGGGCAAAAAAAACAAACATTTTCAGTGGAGGCCCAGGAAGAAAAACTCCACAGTTACAGAAGCAAAACAACAAGTAGCAAACATATTATACAGTTAAAGTATAGATCTGGGGAGTAAGACTCCAGAGATAAAAAAGGCAAAAATATCACAGAAACATAACTTCAAACAAAATGTCATACAAATGTATATGCATGCAGAAAAATCACAGGTAAACTATTATCATACTAAAGTAGGCTACATGGTAAAGGCCAAGACATAATGTATTTCCAGTTAGTGGGGTAGATTGACATCAGAGTTGTTAGGAGGCAAGGATTTTAGGTAGAAGTAAGTTATAGGATTAAGGGGGGTTACAGTGTATTTCACATGTACAGCTTGGATTTTGTAAAAAGTAGGATT
>NC_056743.1:1077453205-1077463205 GCF_019279795.1 Protopterus annectens
TGTTGTAAAAGAATAAGTGCGGGTCAAGCCGAGGTTCAAATATTGAACCGAGATAAACCAGATGAATCTATTGATGGCTTGATTAAAGTTTAGTGACATCTGCGGGAATGAAGGTCTGAAATGGACTGTCAGGTTCACCAGCTCCAATCCCTAACAGTGAGACCATGATGAATTTCTGCAGATAGAAATGTTGAATTCAGAATCAGTGTGTAGACCAAGTCTTTTGATATCTCAAAATGCAGGAATGTCTTGAGGAAAGCTACACTCAGTTCTGAGACTCTCAGTCTAAATCTCACAGTGACTGGACGTGCTCATTTAACTACTCTGGCTCCCTCCCCCACCTTCATGTAGTTGCAGCCTCTCTTTTGGTTTCAGTGCCTTTCACTTACGAGTTTAGGTGGAGTCTTGCAAAGTAGTCAGGAGAAACCGCATGTATCCCAAAACAGCCTGTCCCTGTAATACAAGCATATTTTTAGCTGCTCTCATCTTCTCTGTGTAGCTGTGTCAATGTGATAATTACAGGTTAAAAAGAAAGCTACAGAGCTAGAACAGTAGTTCATCTCTAAGATGTCTTTAAATGGCTTTGAACTTCCAGCAGGGGTCATAGCTCTTCAGTGTTCTGAAACTGGAACAAACCACAGTCTTCACAAACAGGTCAACAAACAGTCAACATTTTGCTTATTTGCAAGTTATACATTCTGTTTAGAATTCTTCTGTGTTTTCTCTTAATCTATGAAACTTCCAGTTTGCTTCAGAGTGCTCCCCATTCAAATTTCAGTACGTTGACTCCTGGGCTTAATATCTTGGTTTCTTATTGGCAGTGTATATCTAGAAGATGGACCTCTGCCTGCCTCAACCATTCAGTGGACTTTAGTACAGAATCATCTAAGAAGCAGCAAGGTTTTCTCTCAATGGCCTCACCTCTGGAAATTGCTTGCATTGAATGCAAGGCCTCTTGTGCATGGCAGGTAAGTTTTTCCTGCATTCCTGCTGCTTAGAGCTGAACTTTGTAAAATGGAGGCAAAATCATTTTCTGTCAGCTGGGAAGATAGCTCCGTCTTGGCCCATTTCCTTAATGATGGACAGTTTTACCAAAAGTACTAAATCATTGTTATTTCCAGCCTAGGTAAGTTTCTGAAGTCACTTGTCTGGAGAGTGTATTTGCCTTTGCTGGACTGAATTTTTGATGTTATTACTGCTTCTTGGAAAAATTACAAAAACTCACTATTGGCAGCCAGCAACTCTCCATTTTGTTCAGTGACATTCTTCATACTGATTAACCCACAGGTAGACAAAGCCCATTTAATTGGATTCATGAAGGGATTATGTAAATGGTTGTTTTTCATCAACATAACAAATAAATGCAAGTAGAAAACATGGAGTATAGAGTATAACAGCTGGCACTCTGAATGTCAAACATATCATAAGCAGATAAAAAAGTTGTAAGGAACATAACAGCAGACATCACAAATGGCTATGAGTACAAAAAGTGTACCTTATATCCAAATGATGTTACTCTAGCAGGTGATGCATATAATATACAGAGTTTTTTAAAAATGTATTAATTTAACTGGCTAAGTGAGCTGTTTGTCTCTGAACCCTTTTCTGTCATACCCCAGTCCACAAAGGTAAGGGTAAATGCAATATATTTATAAGAGTGTTCTGTAGCCAGCCAATAAGAATGTTTTTGAAAGGTGGGAGGAAACAGTAGTAAATAGAGGAATCCCATACAAACAGGGAGGCAGCATGCAACCATTACAAATACGGTAACCAATGGTCAGAACTGAACCCAAATCTTATTGTTGTGGCACAGACACATTAACTGCTGTGCCACCATGGTGTCCTGTGATTAAATTAAAGGTGATAATAATGGTAGGGTATTATAAGACAGGTTTGACTTTAGACAAGATAGGAGAAGGGTTACATATACTGCATTCATGTCACTATATCAATGCATAACGTATACTGCATTAATGTCGCTATATCAATGCATTTACACTGAATGTTATTCAGTAGACTTTTTTTGCAGGGAGAACAAGTCCCACAGCTCTCCCATGTGGAAAGAATCCCTACAAATTACATATACCCACTCCCTGGTCACATGTCAGTGGAGAAAAGTGTAACCTCAATGATTGCTGAAAACAGTTTTTGGCATTTTTACATCTACTGAATAGTGTTCAATTTAAATAGATTCAATAAATCAAGAGGTTCCTAAGCTTACCAAGTCTGTAGCGTGCGCATGCGTGTGTGTGCGCGCGCGCGTGTGTGTGTGTGTGTGTGTGTGTGTGTGTGTGTGTGTGTGTGTGTGTGTGTGTGTGTGTGTGTGTGTGTGTGTGTGTGTGTGTGTGTGTGTGTGTGTGTGTGTGTGTGTGTGAGCAGAAGGATGAGGTTACGGTAATTAATTGTATGAAGGATGATCATGCGACTTATGACGGGGTGTAAATAACTGAGTATATCCTACCTGGTGGATTCAGGTGAATCTTCCTTACTGAGGGAAGAGAAATCTATTGCTAGTGGGTAGCACAGGGGTGATAACTAGGAGGATAGATTATGGATAATATACATCATAATTGTATGTCAGGGACAGATACAAGATGATGTTAAGTAAATACTTAGGATAGTAGCAGTTAGGGTGGTTCAGTGTTACAGTGATGAACATTGGATGCCATCATTTACTGAAGGAAAAATATTGTGTAGGTGGATAGCTAAACAACACCACCATGACAGCAACTTAAAAGTCTGACTCGTAGGTACTTTTTGATCATGTCTTCTCAACTAAGGCAGAAATTGACAATGTCTGAGGAGTGCAGGGAGTATATTCCAAATTCTGATGTTGTTAGAGACATAGATCAGTATACTGACAGAATCTTCTTGGGACCTGAAGAGATAGAGTTGTTACACACAGTCCAGTTTGCTACACAATGAGATACTACCTGACAAAAAGTTGGCAATAGAAAGTATATTGGATTTTATGTAACACAAAGACTGTATTTTATTGATTTGGTGCTTGGCCAGTCAGGATTTGTGAGTGGTTGGCAGAGAAGACTTCAGATGGTTAAATTGTTGAGAGCTCTGACTACTTTGTGAAAAGATGTTTATAGAGATATCCAGAGAAAGGCAGAAAGCTTGTGGGGAGATGTACACCATAAAAGAGTGTTATCAGTAAAATAGCAGTAGCAAATTTAGTCCAAGTACCAGAAGTTAGGAATTGCTTAGTTCTCCATGGAAGACCCAGAGTTTGTGGGTATAATTATGTGTTTGTGAAAATGAGTTCATTGTTGAGGATGACATCTAGGCGTTTGATGTTGGGGACACTCTCTAACCATGTGCCTTACAATGTTTTGTAGGGTATTACTGGATGAACTGCACTTGATGTAGGGATTAAAAACATACATTTTGTTTGGTTGTATTAAGTAGAAGATGAAATTCCATGAGTTAATACTGCAAGTAAAAGAAAGCCAATTACAGGGTTGTTTGGACTTTTTTGTTGAAACTTGCAGGACATAAGGCAGTGTCATAGCTGATACACTGGCTGAGGCAACCATGCAGCATGACTGCATATTGTTAACAAAAATGGAACACAGGAGTGATCCAGAGACAGACCCTTGAGGAAGAGAGCAAGCTATGAAGGTGGGTTAAGTGAGTTCCAATAAACATTTTATGGATTTGGTTAGGTAGCCTGGTCAGGAGGAGTATTTGGCTGACGACATCAAAGATGTTTGAAAAAAATCAAGAAATACTTAAACTGCCTTGTTTCCGCTTAGGTCTAACTTCATGACATCACTGAGTGGTAGAAGGACTGGTTACATCATGATTAGGTCTAAATTCATGTTGTGGGGAGCAGAAATGTTATTGTCTGTTAAGTACGAGTAATCGTTTATGTATATATTTTTAGCAGGTTATTAAGAATAGGGAGGAAGCTTAGATACAGGCCTGTAGTCACAGATGTGTTAGTGGAATTATCTTTCTGCAGGGAGATGATGATGGTGAGGATGATGATCATCATCATCAACCCCTCTTTTTCCCATTTTCTAATGGGGTTAGGCTGTCACATCAACTCTCACCATCTCTCTTGATTCAGTGTAACTCTCCTACCTTTTTTGACAGCCATGCCTAACTATTGCATATCTTCACTAATACACCCAATCCATTTCTTAGCTGGGCTTCCTCGTTTCCTTTAGTCTTCTTCCCGTCACTCACAAATTTTCTTCACCAAATCATTTCTTGCTTTCCAGCACATGTAACTGAACTACCATAAGTGTTGCCCTTGACCTTTTTTGCATCTGGAGCTAATTTTGCTGCTGCCCTGATGTCCTCATTTTTTCATATATCCTACAGTTTGCATCCTTCCATCTATCTTATGCACTTCATCTCCATCACCTCAAGTTTCTTCAACTGCTCTGCCTTCACTGTTCGTATTTCTGTGTCATGCGGAAGCAATGGTTGCATCACTGTTTTGTACGCCTTACTTTTTAGCTTCTTTGACATTCTTCTGTCATACATTAACTCTGACACTCTGTGCCAGTTGTCCATAACACCTCTGGTTCTCTGATTCCAGCTTTGACTTCCTAATTGAGACTTCTCTTCTCTTCAACCAGCTCTCCAAGGTACTCAAATCTGTTAACCTGTTCCACTTGTTTACCTTTTATTTCAATTTTCAGCTTCTTGTGGTTCCCCTATTTGCTGCCATGACAGCTGCCTTGCCTGTACTTGGTTTCATCCCATGAGCCTTCAGTTATGCATTTTAATCCCCTATCATTTGCTGAAGTTCCTGTTCAGGGTCAAACTGTAGTGCTACTTTGTTTGCATATGGCAGTATTTTGTATGCTCCCTCTGACTCATTTGCTAATGCAATCCATATCTGGTATTAACAGCTGTGGTCTCAGAGATGAACCCTGATACACACTCTGTCCCACTGTGAACGCCTCTGTAAGTATGAACATTGTTTGTGCTTGTCATTTCCTCTATGTACATAGCCTGCACAAATTCTGCCAATATTTCTTGGACTTCACACCATCTCAGGTCTGCTCACAACAGCTTTCTTGAGACCCTGCATATGCTTTCTCCAAGAACAGGAATGTTCACCTGGACTCTTTCTTCATCTACAAATTCTTCTCTGCTGTCTGCCTCACCGCAGACTTTGTGTTGGTTGTGCTTTATCCTGATCTGAATATGAACTGCTCATGTCTCATTTTACTTTCTAGTATTCTGCATATACATTTATCAGTCGCCCTCTCCAGCGTTAACAAGCGGTGTGACAGGAGTCTGATACCTTTGTAGTGCTCACATTTGTGAATGCTCCCTTCATGCCTCTCAGCTGTCCAGATTTTTCACAGATTGTCCGGATTTATGCCTCATATTTTTGGTCTGTTCCTCATAATAGTTGTGGTTTTCTGGCAAATCACTGAAGACTAAAGTCACTAAATAATCGCATACATTTGAATTTCAGATTTTATATCCTTCAGAAAATGCATGCTAACATAAATCCTGTTATTCTAGCAACTTTCTAGGTTTATAAGAGCAATATTTAAAATCTGTCTGTATTTTTGGGCCTTTGTTCCCCATTATTTTAGGCTTTGTCCAGATTTCTTGCACTAAGAGCTTGAACTTCCCTTTGATGCTCATATTGATCAATGCTGCAGTAGCCTTAGCTGTATCCTGCATAGGATATACCAGACAACAAGTTCCAAAGCTTCAGGGTGCCTTCCATGCACCCAAACCACTAGTTAGCTCAAGCTGAGCTGACTAAAAAGATAGTTTTTTGGCATCAAGCCTTTCAGAACTTTCCTGCCACTGAAGGCAGTGCTTCTGTCTGGGCTTTAGAAGATCAACAGTTGGCTTTGCTGTTCCATTGCTGGGCAGATAAGTTCCCTTTGGGGAAAAACTTCCCACATATTATTGTTAATGTTTTAACTTACTTTCCTGTTGGGAAAAGTACATTTTAAACTAGGATTGTGTGTTTTTATTGACAGTCATGTGACTTTATTGTAATTTTAAATGGGAGCACACTTTTGTGTTTGACAGTTAGAACTTTGACTTAAACATTCTAAAACTATTTTTTATGTGGTGAAACTGTGTTTAAATTACTTTTTGAGGTGGGTAAAGTGCATTAGAGTGCTTTCTACTATGTTTCTATCGAGAAAGTGACTTTAAACTGCCTTTAAAATTTTACTGGCTTGTGATGCTTAGTTTCCCTGGGAAAGAACTGCCATTTTCTGCTTCATAAAGTTAAAAATACAGCCTTTGCCACAACAGCAAGCTAGCAGTTTGCTTCAGCTGCAGGTGGGTGATTTTGCTCTGGCCAAAACAGGCTTCTCAGACCTCTCATCTTTTTTCCCGGATCACTTTCGTGTTGTCCATGCAGTCACTATGGACCAGGGGTTAGGTTAGCCAAGTCCTCTGTGGCTGTTGGGGTCCCCTCAGTGGGCTAGGTAGAGCCAGTCTTGTCTTTTTTTAAACACATTTATCAAGTTACCACTTAAGACATAGGCAAACATGCAGAAAAGAAAACAAAGTATTTTAACATTTTCTTCCATTTAAAAAAAAAAAAAGTATATATATAAATATATATATATATATATATATATATATATATATATATATATATATAAAATATATACATGGCTCTAGGACTATTTACCGAACGCCCAAAACACCAAAACTAAAACCGCCGAGCACACTTTAGTGAAAGTGCTTTTCACCGAAAAAGCACCTTCGCTAAAGTGTGCAAAAAAAATAATTAACAAAATTAAAAAAAAAAACAAAGAACTCACATTTAAGCAGGGGGGCAAGCCCCCTTGCACCCCCCACCCCCCTACTTTTATATTCTCACTCCGAGATCTCACTACAGTGGAAAAATGGAATATTCCCTTATCCTCACTGTGCTACGATCTCAGTAACATCCATTTCCCCATGTTATTCTCTTTTTTTAGCACACTTTCACGAAAGTGCTTTTTTGGTGAAAGGCACTTTTGCGAAATTGTGCTTGGCCGTTTCACTTTCGGTGAAACAGTCGCTCGGTAGACAGTATGGATCCCATATATATAAATAATGTGTGTGGGTGTGTGTGTGTGTATGTGTGTGTGTGTGTGTGTATATATATATATATATATATATATATATATATATATATATATATATATATATAGGTCTATTTCTAAATTTTTAAGTTTCAAATCTTCGAATTTCTTATGGTTGAAACCATAAAATCAAAGTTTTGAAACTTCAAAATATAAATAAAAGTGTAAATAAAAAAAAAAGTTTATGTTTTTATGGGAGGTGCCCCCATACCCCCTGCTAATTAAATATACCAACTCCGAGATAGCACTACAGTGAGGAAAATGGAAATATACCATTCCATGCTGTATGACGATCTCCATTTAAACTGTTCAAAGTTTCAAAACTTTAATCTTATGGTCTCGATCATAAGAAGTAGACCCATATATATATATATATATATATATATATATATATAGACATATATATATATATATATATATATATATATATATATATATATATATATATATATATATATATATATATATATATATATATATATATATATATAGGTGTACTTTCTAATCTCAAAATACTGAAATCTCAAATTTCAGTATTTCAGGACTAGAATGTTGAAAGTTCAAAAACATGAAACTACAAAATCACAAATGATAAAAATATCAAAAACAACAAAACACAAATAATTGTCCAACCCTCCACCCAAAACAACATATGAACAGTAGATAACTAAAAACAATAACACCACCCTACATTTCTGCACCCCCCGCTACTTATATATAACAACTCTGAGGTCGCACTAACCTACCTACCTCAACCTACTTCTACATCTCCCCACAACAATTAAACCTTAACATATTTCTAGGAAAACCGTCAAAAATTGAACACCTACCTGAATCTCCACACATAAACAAACATCAGCCACCATACCACAATACCCATAAAGATACAGAACATATTCAATTACACACCACAGCAAACCTAGCATGAATTTGATAAACTGAGATTCAACAAAATGCAGTTTTGAATAACTACACTTCGGACATTCTAGTCTTGAAATACTGATATTCGAGATTTCAATATTTCGAGATTAGAAAGTGGACCAGTGTATGTATATATATATATATATATATATATATATATATATATATATCCGGATTCCGGATATTGGCAAAGGCTCTTGCCACCCCCATAGTGCCTTTTTTAGGCAAGGCTCAAATTCTAAACCTACCACCCTAAAACACAAAAAAGGAAAAAAACTAAGGGTAATGCTGCTCAATGCCAGAAGTCTCAATCTCAAGATGCACGCACTCGAGGCCCTTCTCAGTATGGAGAACATCGATGTCTGTGCTGTGACAGAAACCTGGTTCAAGGCTCCTGAGAGCACCCCAGCACTATCAGGTTTCACCTCATATCATGCGTTCCGGCCCCAAAATCCGGACAACACCAAGAAATGAGGGGTGTCCATATTCATAAAGGACACCCACACCTCAAGGTTGGTGGTAGCGCACGATGCATCGGAGACCATCCAGGTGCAATTAACCATAGGCAAGACTGCTCTGCAATTTGTAGCATGTTACAGGCCACCCTCTCAAACTCAGGAACCTCACATGGCCTTCCTGAAAACATTGGAGGGATAAATGTATCTCCAAACACCATCATACTAGGTAATTTCAACTACCCTAATATAGACTGGGAACACTACTCAAGCCCAAACACTCTAGCCCAAAGGTTCCTGGAGTTCATAAACTCAAATGCCATGGAACAACTAGTCACCATCCCACAAGAGGAAAACATACTTGATCTCATCATCACGAACATGGGATCACAATGTTCAACACCGGAAGTATACCCTCACTGGTGAGATCAGATCATAAACTAATCTCGCTGGAGGTTCTCATCCCGCCCCCACCTGAAATAAAAAAGACCACAGTGAAAAACTTCTCAAAAGCCGACTTCACACTTAGTGTGGTCTCCTTTAAGGCCCCTGAGCCAGTGGTAAACATTACTCAAACCGCTGAATCACTTACAAATGCCTTCTACCAGCACCTACAGGACTGCATGGATCAGGCAATCCCAAACAAAACTAAGACTCTTTGTACCAAAGGCAAGCGTCCAGTCTGGTGGACCCCAGCCATAAACAAGCTCTACAACAAAGGAGGAAGCTACTACAAGATAGAGCAAAATCCTTGAAAGGTAAGACACCTTTGATCATTATAAGTAAAAAACTAAGAGCTCTCATAAAATCATCCAAGGCAAATTTTGAGAGACAAATCGCCAAGGACTCAAAAGACAATCATAAGGCCTTCTTTAGCTATATTAGAAACCTAGGAGGAAACTCCCAGATATGCTCAGAATTAGTTCAAAATGATGTGAAGATTACTGAACCTACACACATTGCCAACATACTGGCTGACAGGTTCAGTGCAAACTTCTCCCCCCCCTCCCCCCCAAAAGGAGAGATATCTATACCAGAGGATTGTAGCCCCCAAACATCTCCATGCAGGTGAGAACTGCTCTCTCAAGGCAAAAAACACAGCATCCATGGGACCGGATGGTGTCCCCGGCTGTGTGCTCCACGAACTCAATGAGGAATTAAACCTGCAGTTAGGACAGCTGTTTAATTTTAGCCTCACCTCAGGATATGCACCCAAGGAGTGGCGCACGGCGACTGTGGTCCCACTTCACAAGGGCGGTGCCTCCACCGACCCTGGAAATTACCGTCCCATTAGCTTGACAAGCCTTATCTGCAAAGCCCTCCCCCCCAAAAGGAGAGATATCTATACCAAGCGATTGCAGCCCCCCAAACATCTCCAACGCCCAAGTGAGAACTGCTCTCTCCAAAGCAAAAAACACAGCATCCATGGGATCTGATGGTGTCCCCGGCTGTGTGCTCCAGACTCAGAGGAATTAAACCCACAGCTAGGACAGCTGTTTAATCATAGTCTTACCTCTGGATACGTGCCCAGGGGTGGCGCACTGC
>NC_056743.1:1077473205-1077525705 GCF_019279795.1 Protopterus annectens
CTATAAAAGAGATGCTTGCTCTTATCAAGACACTTAACTCTCTGAATCACCTTTGGTTCCAAGGACCACTTCAAGTAGTTACAGACAATGCCACAGTGATGTGGTACATAAACAAGCAAGGGGAATCCAGATATTACCCCCTGTGCAGACTCATCATATTAGCTTGGGATATAGCTTTACAGCACAGTTGCACTCTACCAGTTTCCTACATTCCATAAGAGTAAAACTGTGTGGCAGACAAGCTGAGCAGGGCAAAGGCAGACCATCACAAATGGAAACTAGACCATGGAGTTTTCCAAGTTTGATACTTCTTTGGAGAATTCCTCCAAGACCTTTTTGCCTCATCTCTGAACAATCAGCTGGCAAACGTCTGCTCCATGACTCCATGCAAGGCAGATGTCTTTTCTTTTCCTTGGACAGGAATGTTCCTGCATGCTTTTCCACCCTTTCCACTGACATCCAGGGTACTTCCAAAGATTCAGAAGAAATTCTCCCAAGATCATTGCGATGATTCCCTTCTAACCCTGGCAACAGTGGTTTTCCCTTCTTTTTGAAATTGGCCAGGGACAGTTATCACAAGCTTCCTCACAGACTGGATCTACTCACACAAGAACAAGTGTGGTTGATACAGCCCAAACTCAAACAACTTCAACTGTCTGCATTGATGACAAGGTCTTAATACTGTTTAGGTACCTGTTTACTGAGGTCATGCAGCAGATACTAATGGAGGCAAGAAAGCTTGCTACTAGAAAATCATATAGTATCAAACAGAAAAGGTTTTCTCATTGGTACCAACTGGGTCTGTGTCAAACAATCGAAAAGCCACATTGTCGAACGTCATCTCATTGACAATGCATTCCATTGAACCCCCCACACCCCCTGCTAATTATATATACCAACTCTGAGCTGGCACTACTATGGGGAAAAGGGCAAATTTCCTGATCCCTACCATAACGTGATCTCAGTCTGAATGGTTCGACAGCCTGCATTGTCAATAAGATGGCATTCAACAATGTGGCTGTGCGATACCTTGACATAGATCCCATGTCAACCACATAACCAGCACCCATTCATAGCTAATGTGTCTGTGGTTTTACAATATTTGTGAGGGTTACTTTCCTGTGATCTGTAATACTCCTCTACAAGGTTCATTCATCAGCCATTTCAGCATGTGTGCTCATGGATCAATCTCTTTCAAAGTATTCTCATGTCAAAAAGATTTTGAAAGGATACCGCTTAACAGACCTTCAGGGAAACTGGTGCCTTTCTTGGGATCTTAATTTTGTGTTAGGTATTGCTCCATTTGAACCAGCTCATCTGTCTGACTTGCAGTTCTTAGCATGGAAAACAGTTTTAATGGTTGCTCTGACCACTGCAAGAGGAGTATCTAAGTTGCAAGCTCTTTTGGCGGGACAACCTTATCTCATTTTCCACAGTAACAGAGTTTACTTGAGATCTAATCCTTCTTTTATGCCTAAAGTGGTATCCAAGCTTACTTTAAGTCAAACTATACATCTCCTTATGTCCATCCATGAACATCAAAATGAGGGCGAAGGGATACTTCATACCTTGGATATTCACAGACAACTCAGGTGCTATCTTGACAGAACAAAACCTTTCAGAACTTCTGATCAGTGGTTCATGAGTTGTAAAGGTAAGAAAAAGAGACAACAGGGGAATATTATTGGACAACCCTTTGGGGTTAATTAGACCCCTAGGAACTGAGAAAATGAACAGTTTTAGCAGGGCATTGGTATTACCTTTCACTACTGATTTTTTTATATCAAAAGCATCATTTATGATTGTTGGAATATGTTTTGTATTGATGAGAATATCATTAGCAAATTAGGTGAAAAAGCCCTAGTGTTATACAAAAAGTGTATATCTTTCAAAGGTCTATTTGAAAGAAAAAAGGTGGCACCAGGACCAGGTGGTACTTTCAGATGTGGAAGATGCACCCAATGTCCTTTTATTGTTGATGCCGAATTTATTAAACTTAGGAATTTTGGGAAAATCACTACACACAAAAAGTACTTTTGTTACAATAAGGGGGTTGTATATGTCGCATCCTGTACAGGTTGCGACTGTTACTATGTGGGTAAGACTGTCCGAGCTTTAAGACAATGGATTTATCAACACAGTTATGATATCAGCAAACACAGGGAGACTAATGCCTTATTCAAGCACATTAAATTACATCCCACACACTGTTTCAAGTTTTTTGTATTAGAGCAGGTTGACTTGGGTGTAAGGGGTGGACCTGTTGATGATTTTCTTGAATTTCTAGAACTCAAGTGGCAAATAATGTTAAATGCGTGTGTGCCACCTGGGCTCAATGACAAAATTTCTATCAGTTCCATGTTAAAATTAAAAGCTGTTTCCTTTATGTAATGTTTTTAACATATGTTTTATTTTTTTGGGTATTTTTGGTCTAACAATTCTTGTAAGGGTATGCAGGAAATAACCTACCTTTGTAGTAGGATATGACATTTTTCAACAGGAAATGACAACCTTTTTGTTGACCAATTGTGGAGTAGGGCAGGTTATTTAAATCAGTAACAACTGTGTTATGTAGTTCTGAAGAGGTCAATGTAATGTACTTTTGATGAAAGCGCTAAACTCTCATCGTTGTGGAATAAATTTGTTGGATTTTTTACCTTTGGTGCAGTGCTCTTGGTCATTTCCTCCATCCAGTTTTTTCTTTGTTTCCATATATAAGAACGTAACTTTCAACAGCGCCCTAGTTAAATAGGATGGAGACTGGGAGTTACGTACAGGGTAATGTTGTCATGTGTATACCTTTAGGAGAGATTAGGACCGTTCTAAAACAAGCTGGGAATGTTTTACAAAGATGGCATCCAAGTATATTCTATCCCATAAACTAACTATGGAAAATATTAGCAAATGCATGAAATACTTTAACTTCTGGAGTACAACCTTAGACTGTATCCTGAAGTAATATAAAATGGCTTTACATCTACTCTCCTATACTAGTACTATGGCTAGTCCTTCCTTCCAAAGGATTTCACTCATTCAATTCCTTTATAATTACTTTATAGTTACTTCAAAGCATTAATATAGTAATAATAATAGTGTAAGAATGTAGCACTATATGTAAATAGTTGTATATGTGATGTTTTCATATTATATTCTTTATTAACTACTGATTTTTCAATTTTGTGCCAGTAATGATAGTTTGAATTACTTGAGTCAAGAATGTCATGTATCTTTTAATACTATAGTCTCTCCTGTCAGATTAAGAAAGTAAGCTTTAAATGTTTTAGTTGGTTATGTGTATGTTTATTGGCCTTATTGGTCTCTGTATGCTGACCAGTTTCAGTAAAATGTTTTTTGTAAATGTTGTACCAAAATAATGAAACAAAAGTAAAATAAAACTTTGAAAAAAAAAAGGAGCGATTAAGGTTACAGCATGGGTAACTTGTGGTTTAAGGTGCTTTAGTAAACAGTTCACATAGCTAGAAGATAATTGGGTTAAACCAGAAGCGTGTGTTATTTATAGTGTATTTTGGGTAGGAAATGTAGGTTATGGCTGAATATAAGTATGCTGTTTTTGAATTGAGAAAATAACTGTTCAAACACATACAGTGGAATATTTTGAAGGGACAGGCTTGGGATAAAATACTTTCCTAGGAATAATAAGGCTTTTAGTCCACCTAAAGGGTTTTAAGATTTATACTGTCTATTGTTTGATTATTGTGAAACCAGACATGTTTAAGTTTGGCCAGCGATGTTCTGCAGTAACATTTTTTTAGTACTGAAGGGTTATCTGTTAAGGGTTTGGACTGCAAATAAAATATTGTTTCCATAGTCTGCTTCTATGAGACATGGCTTTTCAAATTTCACAGGTGATCCAAGCTAATGGATAGATCTTACATAAATAAACCAAGAATTGGAGTAATGCAATTGATAACATGTAGTAGTGATGTAGTAAAGTAGTAAACTGTATTGTAATTAGTTAAAAGGTGTAAGAATGTCCTCCAGCTACAAATGGATTATTCACACAGTTCCAGGGAGAAGCTCTATACATAATAGTTTTATAGAATGATAGGCTTCTTACTAATTTTGTCAGCTTTCTGAATGACAAATGTAAGGGATATGAACATGTAGTTAGCCAGACACGATGCCACTTGCAATACTGTTATATGGAGCTGTGTCCAATATCCAGTTTAGGAATAATTCCTTGCTGGTTGATTTTTGGATTCTAGAAGGATGAGACAAACCTTAAATTTTAGTGAATGTGTGTGAATGTGGGTCAGGGTGATTGTCCTTCTCTGTGCACATATTAACAAGTGTGATTACTTCACTTACTACTGTGCAAGAAAACCAATATATGGATTTTTCTAGGAAGGATTTAGATATAGGCAATTCTTAGTCTTTTTTGGAATTATAATTTTTATGGTAGCTGTTATAGATACTGTTGTATTGCCAGTGGGAACCTTCTTCTATGTATGAAAGAAATTAAGTTTGTGAAGAATGGTGACTTCACCTGCATCTTTATATATATATATATATATATATATATATATATATATATATATATATATATATATATATATATATATATATATATATATCTATATATATATGGTCAGTGAGTGTGTGTGTGTGTGTGTGTGTGTGTGTGTGTGTGTGTGTGTGTGTGTGTGTGTGTGTGTGTGTGTGTGTGTGTGTGTGTGTGTGTGTGTGTGTGTGTGTGTGTGTGTGTGTGTGTGTGTGTGTGTATAACATTTTTAGTTAAAAGTATTTTGGTAGAGGTGATATATAACTTTAACCACATTTCAGTATGGTGATAGAATTGATGTTTTAGTATTTTACCCAGGTATGAAAGTCTGTTATTTTGTTGCAAAGACATTTTACGCAGGTGCAAAAGTCTGTTATCTTACTGGAAAGACCTGTTAAACCTCAGTACACAACAACGTGTTGAACTAATTGTAAATGGCTCCTCCTACACTAAGCCAGAAAATATAGCAAATCTTTTGGCTGACAAATTCAGCTCCAGTTTTACCCCTCTCCCCCCCCAGCCACCCCTCTGGAAATACCATCAAACACCCACCCAATCTATCACTAGACAGAAAGTCCTTAATGTGGTGCTCAAATCCAAGACCACTGTATCAGTGGACCCAGATAATATTCTAGGAAGCCTCATGAATAGTATGAGGAACAACCTATTGGGTCCATTAGAAACACCATTTACCCATTGCCTCTAGACAAGCTTCATGCTCCATGAATGTTAAACTGCAACAGTCATCCCTTTGCACAACTGTGGGTCATCTACATACTCCGGAAACTATAGACCCATAAGCCTATGTAGTCTCATAAGCCATGGAGACAGTTATCATGGAAATGATTAGGAGTGACATAGGAGATTTCCAGACGCTGGGTCCAACCCAGTTTGGTTTTGTCAAGGGCAGATCATGCCTGGTGGCTTTTTAGAGAAGGTCACAAAGGCAAAGAACAAGGGCAAAACAGTCCATACTGCCTACCTTGACCTGTCTAAGACATTTTATACAGTACCCCACTCAGGTATTGTAAGACAAGCTTATGGAATTACCTATAAAATCCTGTGTCACCTGATTGATAGCCTGGTGGCTCACAGATAACACCCAAGAAGTTAGGATAGGGAATTCTGCTTCCACAAAGAAGTTGGTCATTACTGGAGTCCCTGGAGGACACTGTACTTGGACCACTCGTTTTTGGCATCTACTTCTCTAAAGTCAAGTTCAATGGCAAGTTTGCTGATGATTGCAGACAAGCTGCAATCGTAGACTCACCCCAAAATAAAAATATCAACAAAGAAGGGCTGACTCAGATAAATAACTGGTGTTAGAGCTGTTACCTGAAACTGAATATGAAGAAATGCATAACAGTATCCTTTGGGAGCTGGCCACTCTTGGAAACTACCTCAGTGATAACACACCCTTAATAGTAGATCCAGTAGTCAGGGATTTGGGAAAGCATGTAGACAGTAACCTGGCTTTCAACCAGTATGTGTCTACAGCAGCAAGGAAATCATCCTATGTTGCATAACTTGAGCAAGGATATGGCATCAAGGTCTAAAGACGTCATTGTTCCACTGTATTCGGCCTTCATCAGGCCAGTCTTTGAGTACTACGTCCCCTTCGGTAGGTACCTGACTAGGCACATGTAACAACTGGAACGTCCACAGAGGTTTATCATACTGGACTTAAAGAACATGTCCTACGTCTATCACCTCAAAGTCCTACCACTGTACTCAGTCTCCTACAAACTGTTGATCTATGCCTGACACAGAAGGCAACCTTGGATCCCCATCTGATAGACCTTTTGCATATCCACAAAACAGCATCAGAAATTGCTTGTGACATAAATAGGACATGTTGGAAGAACAAGTATGTGTTCCAGAGAATACCCCTTCTCTGGAACAGGCTTCTCATCTGTGTGAAGCAGAGTTCTTCCCTAACTCATTTCAACCATAATTTGCCCAAATGGATGGGGAATCAAAAATTCACCCTTGCTCTGGAAACTATGACTGTAATCAACAGAGGCAGCCTGCAAATGCTTGACCACCCAAATCCTAGCCTACATATACCCCTTAGAATAATATTATAGGTTCATAGGTTCATAGGTTCATACTAGGCTATCTGCCCAAAAGTAATCCCTGGGGTATATCTGCGATCTCCCATCCATTGGTCAGATTTCTCTTTGAAGGCCACCAGCAGGCTCTGCCCTCACCATGTACCGGCCTTGCCTCACATGTCTAAACTTGTCATATATGTTTGGGATGCATGGCTAGGCTCAAAACGTTCTCTGTTGTTATCAGCCTAGTATACACCTATAAATCTATGAATCTATAAATATATAATAAAGATAAAGCATATGTAAAATCCTATATATAGAGAGAATATTATGGAGGTTTCAGAGATAGGTTAAATCCCAAGCGTCCTATGTATATGACAAACAAGAAATCAGTTTAATTACGTATCTACCTTCAAATTCTCTTTACCCTTGCTGCCATGCTGTAACTGAAACATTGTAGTCTATGATGTGGTAAATAAGGGCAGAGTAAAGGGGAATTATGACCTAGATGGGAACTCATAACAGGTGACATGAGAGAGGTGGAAGGATATGTTCATTATTCCCACTGCTGCAGTGACATTTTGGGTTATCTGCCAAGGTAACTCAGTACTGGCCAGTTTTCAAAAGCTCAAACTCCCCTCCCTGTCTGTTTCTGTGACAACTGATTGGCTGAGCATATCCTGAATAAAAAGCCTACAACTATCAAAGGAAGCGAGTGTTCAGTCTTTTTCTGCAATCCAGGGAATATAGTCATCTGACTCCACAGGATCCATTGCCGATTTTTCCAGCTTACTGCTCAAATAAGCCACATTTAGGGAACCCTTCCTCTCATATTATTATTACTCTCTTTTTATTTTCGTGTTTATAAAAAATAATATTTTATGACTGTCAGTTTTTTCAGTAATTTCTGGTGACGTTTGTGCTTGTAGCAGTTTTTATTTGTTTTTTGTCTTTGACGAATATTTATTTTTATTGTTTCTCATGAAACTTTCAGTATTTTTCTCAGAAGTGCAGTGTGTCTGTCTGATGTTAGACAACAGGAGCTGTCTTGTGCAGTCAGAACCACAAATTAATTGTGCCTGTCTTTATTGTTGTAACTCTGCTTTAAGTTAATCTTTGGCAGAAAATATTGCAGAACTTGGATTTTTTTATTATTTACTATATGCATGACTTTGCTCTATTTGTTTTTACTTTTAGATCACAATTTTACCACGACTGCAATTATCTGAATATAATGTGGAAATTTTACTCTTTCTGACAATAAAATGTAGTTTAAATTGCTATTAAACATTATTTTATGGCATAATGTATTTAAAATATGTGGAGCTAATTTTAACACCGGTTTGGTATATTGGTTGCTTTGGTGTTTGGTTGTCTACTGGAAATTCGTTAACTTCTTCTGTCAATTGTAAAAGAATTCTGAATTCATTTCAGACTGTATTTTTTGATAATAGGACAGTCTTGCAGAGTTTAGTTCTGTGGAGACATGCTTACTACTAGAAACTTGAAGTGTGATAATACATTATCCTGCACTGTCAGTTTATTATTGTCTGGTGTTTTCTTCCCTGACTCGACGGACCCTAACTCTAGTAGGCCCCCATCAAATCCAGTTGCACCTAAAAAGAAACAAAAAACAAAATAAAATATGCCTCAGCCTGCAGTTATTGATTCTGTTGGTGTCACTACAGACCACTTACCTTTTGCCCCATCTCCCTCTAGTGTAGTTTTGCCAGCTAGTATGGCGTAAGCTTTAGACACTTCCTCCAGGGCTGTTCCAGTACCTGGTATATACATGGGAGAACCAAATCTTTTTTGGTGCAGGAGTAGTCTGGGGTAAGAGAATCCTTGCCAGAGACAATACGTTGTCTTCAGATGTTTTCTCTAGTAGTGACGCTCATAACAAAAAGAAAATAGAAGCTTTATCATACAACTTATAATCAGATTATAGCTGTTTATAAGGCTGATGTGCTTTCCTTGGCTAAGAGTGTTCTGCATAAAGCTAATGCCCGTGGTTATGTTCTAATGTAGCTCTATTGCTAACTTAGCTAGAGACCTTTCTGTCATTTCAGGGAATGATGAGAAATCTGATAAGGACAGTGGTGATTTCTTAGCTGGCACTGAGTTCAGTTGCTCTGATTCTTTGGAAGGTGAGCCTGAGCTTAAGTTCAAATAGCTGTTCACTTTTCTGTAGATGATTGCTAGATTTAGTGATGTTTTTGCTTGGGAGCAGTCTGAAACTACTCCATAGCTAGGCAGGGTTATAAGACCTTATAGAGGATGAGATGCCCAATTCTGTGTGTATACCCCCTCTCTTACTGGCTTTGGAAGATGTTTATGTTTAACAGTATCTATCCCAGAAGTCTCTAAAAAGGCTCAGACAAAATATAGGATCTCCTTAGATATGACCCATCTGTTTTCTCATTTGATTGCTTACCCAGCTGTGGTCTCCCCTGCTGCCTGCTCAAACAAAAAGTCCTTGGTGTCATCTAATCCTGTACCCCCAATAAAGAGGGAAATTGTTAGATCTTCTTAGCAAAAGGCTGTCTCTTTCTAGCAATCTAGCCTTTAGAATATTAAGCTGTCAAGGCAATATGTGGAAATTTATTTTACAGTGTGCATACAGTTTGGATGATTTTGCTGCATCCTTACGTGCAGAGGAAGAGTCTTATATGAATTAACTTGTTTCTAATTTTACTCAAGTTTTAAAGCATGCTTTGAGAGGTTTGCTTATACATGCAAATGCAGTCTCTAGTAATGCTGCTTCTTCTGTTGTGTTAAGACTGTATGCTTGGTTATGCAATCAGAACTTCCTTGATGTTATAAAAGCCAAAATTTTGAATACACATTTAAGTTCTGAATTGGTGTTTGGGCCCTCTGTTACATATATTCTCAAATAGTGGGGTGATAAAGGCAAATTAATGTATGGGGATTATCTAGGATGTTTTATGTACCCAAGTTCTCCCCAAACAAGTTGTCTTCCTTCAAGGGGGAGTCAAGAAGGAAATGTCAGGAAGATAATTCTTCAAAACAAAACAAAAGTGGTTCCTTTCTGAAAAAAAATTAACCCCTGCAAAGGAATGACTATGTCGAGTCACAGAACACCCTTACTCCTCCCCCCTGCCTTTCCTTGTCTTCTGGCCCTCTCTCAGCTTAACAGCCTGGCTGCAGGTAGTCTCAGACAAATGGGTTCTGAGAATAATTTAGAGAGGATACACTTGGCAGTGGAGAGAAAATATTCCCCCTTTCAGAGGAATTCCCTCAGCTCAAAAAAAATGTCCTTAGTTACATCCATTTTCTCACCCAATATTTCTGACAGAGTACTCTGCAGGTATTTCTTTTTAAGTCTGTCAACTCATTATACTCCCAAAACATATATACCCAGTTACCAGTTACCATTTTCTTCCCCATCACACATCTAACATTTGCCATCTACCAGAGGGAAAATTCTTTGGAGTCTGCTTGGTGTATAAGCATACTTAAGCAAACACTTCCAATAGAAAAATCCTAAATCTTCTAGACTTTGTTGCACACTTGGGAGCCTTATATATGTTCTCCCATTGTTTCCTTGTGAATTGTTTATCCAATCTCTCTTTCCAATCTTTTATAAGCTCCTCTAACTGATTCCTATAGTTATTGTGTAATAATGTATTTGCCCTACTAATTATGCCTTTCTTAAAAACAGCATTTGTTCGAACACTACCAGAGCAGGTCTTTCATTTAGGGTATCCCCTATCCCTTTCTCTTCACCTATACTCTGATATCAATCCCAGATAGGAAAGGCAATCTATAGCCTGCATTCTAGATGTTTGCTTGGCCTCTTCCAATACTATTACCTTTCCGTCTCTAGCCTTTTGCTCCCAGTACCTTGGTTCCTTTGCCAGTTTTCTTCAATAAATTCCAGATACATCTTTTCTATTTTCTAGACACCTAATTGCAGTCATCCCTACTGGCAAAATCTGCATTCTTCACTCTCATGTTGTTGTAGTTCTTGGAATACTTTCTGCTACTTTATGAATTTAATATTCTGTATGGCTGTTGTTATTCACCTTAATTCCACTCTTTAATTATTTCTTGAATCCCCTCCCATTTCAACATCATCCATTTACATTTTGAATTATAGCTTAACTGTGTAGCCCTAAAATATACCTTAAAATCAGGTAATCCTAAACCACCTTGTTTTGTTGGAAGGATCAACTTATGCCACTTGGCCCTTGCCCTCTTCCCCTCCCAGATAAATTTCTTCAACTCTATATTAATTATTGTTCACAACTTCTCCACTGGTTGACAAAAAATATGCCTGACCTGTATATAAAACTAAAGGGACTAAAAACATTTTCACTACTTGTATCTTGCTATTCATAGAAAAGAGCTTCCAATTTCTCAGTTTTTGTATTATATTTTGTTTAGTCTCTTCCCACATATCCTTAGCTGCCATAACAGAATCCTTTTTTAATCCATACTCCTAAATACTTAATTTTATTGTGTCCCCATAAATATGGGTATTACTGGACCAATTCATGTGTGGGTACATAGTTTACAACTATAGCCTTTGTTTTATCTTCATTACTTTTATATCCTGAAAAGATTTAAAACTGTAACAAGATATTCTACAACACTTAGATATCCTTTTCTGGTTTTATCAGGTACAAAATAATATCATCTGCAAATAAAACCAACTTTTCTTGATTACCATACAAATTATATCCTTGAATTTCTGAGTCCCTTATTTTCTATGCCAATGAGTCTAAATATAAAGCAAATAACAAAGGAGAAAGAGGATACTCCTGGCTGGTTCCTCTGTTCAGAAACAACTTGTCAGAAATGAACCCTCCCAATTTAATTTTTGCCTATGATTCCTCATATATCCTCCTAATTAACCTTATTATTGTATCAGGGAATGCAAATGCTTCCGTTGCCCTACTCATAAAATCCCAGCTTACCCTGTCAAATACTTTATCTGCATCAAGACCCACCAACAACAATGACATTTTCTTACATTCTGCTTCCTTCTGGATCATCATTTTATTAATGTTGCCACTTGCTTGCCTCCCCTTCACAAAACCACATTGATCCATATCTATCAATTTTGGCAACACGTTTGCCTTCTTTTAGTTATTATAGACATAAACACGTTATAAAGGTGGTTCAAAATTTAAATTGGCCTATATGAAGCTGGATCTGATGGGTCTTTACCATCTTTAGGTATGAAAGCCATCACAATTTTCTTCCAGGATGATTGAGTTTCCCCTCTTTAAAAAATACTGTTAAACAATACCTTCTAGATCTTTATGACTTTCTTTCCTCCTAGTTTCCAGACTTCCACAGGAATGCAGTCTATACTTGGAGACTTTCCTGCAGATTGATTATATGTTACTGTTTCTATTTCAGCTCCTCATGTCTTAACTGTTAACTGTTGAGTCTCATCTACCTCTAACCCTGGCATACTTAAGTCTTCCATAAATATTTCCATTTGTGCTCTTTCTTGATTTTCACATTTGTCTGGGTTATCCAAATTTTCACAAAATTTCTGAAATGTCTCTAATACCTCTCCATGATCTCTGGTTATTTTTCTTGTTTCAGGCTCCCTAAGTTTGGCAACAACCATTTCTACTTTTTGTTGCCTAAATCATGCTAAATGTTTTTGTGCCCTGGAATTATTATCAAACAACTGTTGCTCAACACCAATCTTTCTAAACTCATATATATTATTCAGATACTCCCTTATTTTCTCTGTAGCATTCTGCAGTAGCACCTTTTCTTGTTCTGTGAGATTCCCCTTATTCTGTAACACTTTAACCTTTGTTACCCAATCTAAATAATTCCTATTTATATTTATTTATGTATGTATGTATTTATTTATTGTCATTTGTTAACCGGGTTGGTCCAACTGTGCCATGGACCCATTTTCGGTGGAGACCCAAGGAGAAAAGCTCTGGATACAGTAGCTTTTAGTCAAAACATAGCACTACAAAAAGTACAATAGATGAGAAGTAAATTACATAAAGCTGAAATGATAAAACCAATAATATACAAATGTACACCAGTTCAAAGTAAACAAACATAATACAAAGCAGGGATACAAAGCAAAGAAGAGGGAAGAAAGAAGCAGAAGAAAGGAAAAGGTAGAAAGAGGGGGAAGAAAAAGGTGAGAGTAGAAGTAAGAAAGACATAGAGGAAATAAAGAGAGAAATGGGGGAAGAAAGAGAAATTAGAAGAGAGGAAAGGAAAAATAGGGTAATCGGGAAGAAACTTCTTAACCATATCTCCTTTTCTTTTATTTCTACCTTATTTTTAAATTCCACTTTCATTTTATCTTAATTACAAGTTATAACCTCTGAAGAAATTTTTATCTTCCCTAATAACTCAAATAATTTCCACTACCCATTCCATAAATTCCACTCCTTTTTTAACAAGTAGGTGGAGATGTGAAGAGTTTAATTTTTAATTCATTACCCTGCATTTTTATCTTAGTTGCTATTAGTGCATGCCCTAAGAAATGTATTGTATTTGTGTCAAAGCTTTGAATTACATGCATGTTCCCTTGAAATCTAATTTCTGCCTAGTCTAGTCCATTCCTTGGGGAATGATATTTAAATCATTTCAGTTCCTACAACTACATTCACGTCTTCCATAGAAAATATGTTCATCAATTTCTACAGAAATCTACTCTCTGTTGTTATGCTTTTCCCTTCTATGTCCCCCAGACACATCCTTACTGTTGTAAATCTAATTCCAGTCCTCAGCTATAAGTAATATTCCCTGTGGAAAGCTGATTATTTCTCCCAAAAGTTTCTTAAGCCCTGTGAAGGCTGCCAGCCCAGCCAGATAGAATTTTATAAATAATTCTATGTCATTGTAAATATTAATATAATTCACAGGCTTGTTTGACAAATGTAAGAAAACTATGTTCTGAGCTTCAAAAATGTAACCACAGTGCACCCTGCTGGAAGAAAGCTGATAAGCAAAGGATTTTATGACTGTTTGATTTCAAGCTAGGAAACAGGATGACTGGGCTAGGAAATTCTTTCTATTGTTCTAAGACAGATATAATTACTAGGTTTTACATGTAAAGTGTCTTTTATTGCTGTGACTTCCTGGCAGGTGTGGATTACAAAAAGAAATGCTAACATTTTAAGTTCTGTGAGCCTGGGAAACTTAAGTAGAAGTGTAAAGAATGATGTAATCTGAAATGACTCAGCAGTATTGTGTATTATCAATTTAAGGGCTAGCTCAGAAAGTAAAAATAGCATTTTGTATTTTGTTCTGAAGCTGACAACAACTCACCAGCACTTTGCATTGTAAGTAGTATTTAGAACATAGTTTCTCTTAGAGACAGATAGGAATATAGCCAGAGTGGTCTAGCTGTTTTCTATATTTATGTGAGACTATCCTACAATATTGTTTTAAAGTACTTTCCTGTGATCTCTGAACTCTCTGTTATCACTGTGTTAAATCAATGAGTATTGTCTTGTGTTTTTATTATTATTTATTATTAAATATTTTTAAACCTTTCAACTGTGGCTGTTCAAGCTCTTAGAGGATTTGCACGTATTTAGTGATACTGTATAAGCTACTCCAATAGCCTTAGCCTTGGGTTACACTTACTATTTGGATAACAGCAACATTGCACAGTAAAACTGGACACCTTTTGGTAAGGGACTTTATAGTAGCTGATAAGAGTAGCTGGTGGCCTGGGCAGAAGGGGGCATAGCTAGTGGATCTGTGCCAGCCTTCCCCAGGAGTATCTGTGTGTTGTATATAAACCAAATCTCAAAGTGTGTGTGTGTGTGTCAGCTACTTGGGCAGGGACACGAAGCGCTTGTTGGACAGTGAGGGTACTGGAGGTTTTGGCTTGACTACTCAGCTGAGATCTGAACCCTATAGCTGTGCCAGTGGGGAGTCTTATTGGGAATCTGGAGAGAAAGGGAGAAACCGGTCCCAGACTGACTGTGATTTCTGTGTGCTGTTAAGGAAAATTGTACTTTACTGTGTGTGTACTTCTTATCCTCCCAATGTGGATGCCCCCTCACCGGTGTTAGTAGTGAGGATTGAGGGTCCTTGATTACTGGGCCAGTGCATGGGCATCACAAGCCCCATAACAGCAGTTCTAGGTGGAATATAAATACATGCTAACGCAATCTTCCTCCCTTGCCTGTAGCCCCTTACTACCACAAATCTGCCATTATTATCTTTTTTTCCCTCTTCGACCACTATTGGTGCCTCTCCAGTTATTAGTATAAGTACTTTCCTTTTCCTTTGTCCCTGATAGTCTGCTGAATATCCCTCCTGAAGTCCTTTCTTTATCAAATTCACATGCTGACCTCTTTCCAAAATCTTTTTGGTACCAAAAAGGAGCACTCATGGATACCATCCTAGAGCTGTCCTTTCTAAATGCATTTGCAAAAGTTCCAAAATTCAAAATGCTCACCTTACAGTTAGTCCTAGCATTGCTTCCAGACCACTGTTTCATGATGACTGTAGATCTCAAGGATGCTTATTATCATATTCCTATTGCTCCCAATTTTAGGACATTTTTGAGATTTGCTGTATCTGACATATTTTATCAGTTTTCTGGATTACATTTTGGGTTATCTACTGCACCTTGAGAGTTTAAAAAGTGTTTGGCCCCAGTGGTTTACTATTGCAGAATCTCAGGCATCCACATTTTTTCCTTATTTAGATGACTTGGTGATTTGCACTGATTCTGTATCCAGGTAATTAGAGTCCTTAGCCAAGGTTGCATCCCTCCTGTCCCACCTGATCTTCAAACTGAAGTTTTCAGATTTCCTTCCTCAAATCTTGTCAATGAACTGCTTTCCTTGGGTGTTTGGTAGACAAACTAAAAAGGATGGCTTTCTTGCCAGAAGTCAAAGTCCTGACTTATAGGGCATTTTCTTGGATTTCTCTCTAGTGGAAATGACCTCATCAAGACAGTTCTTCAAAATTCTTGGCCTCATGTCATCATTGACCTCATGATACCACTAGCCAGACTACTCATAAGAAAAAGTCAATATTCCTTTAGAATTTTGGGCCCAGCACCTTTGTCCTGTCACTTTTCAGGTCCTGGCACTGGGAGTTATGAAAAAGGAACTGCAGTAGCAAAGGGATCAACTGCTTCTGAATCAAGAATTCCCTTTCTGTCTTCAGATCTAAGTCCAATATGTCTATATAGACTCTTCTGATTTTGAGTGGGAACAATGCCCATAGGAATTCAAGTGCAAGACTTATGGAATCCTCAGGACATGCCAAATCACATAAACACAAAAGAAATGTTGGCAGTGATTCATGCCTTAAACATTCTTCACCACTTATGGACTCTAGGTCCTCTTCAGACAACACTACTGTGATGTGGTACCTAAACAAGCAAGGAAGTACAAGGTCAAATTCTCTTTGATGGTTGGCAATGATGATCTGGGAGGTGGCTCTACAGCATTCTCTGAATTGTCAGGCCTCATGGATTCTATCAGAGCAAAACACAGTGACAGACAGACTAAGCAGATCCTGAACAGACCCTCACGAGTGGAAGCTCCTAGTAGAGGTCTTCCAGGACTTGATCCAGATGTAGGGAACACCTCTAGTAGACTTGTTCACCTCCTTTCAAAATAGAAAAAAAAATAAAAAAAAAAAGTTCTGTTCAAGACATTCTTGAAGCCATGCTTGAAAGACAGATTTTATATCATTCCCATGATTGGGAATGCTCCTGTATGAATTTCCACCCTTTCCAATGATTCCTAAGGTACTTCTAAAGATTCAGAAAGAATTAACAAAGATCATTTTGGTTACCCCCTTTTGGTCCAGGCAAAGTTGGTTCTCCCTTTAAATGGAATTGGCTAAGGGCAATTACCACACACTTCCTAACAGACTGGATCTGTTCACACAGCATCAGGGACAAACAGCACACCTCAACTTAGAGTAATTCCAACTGGCAGTTTGGATTATTCTGTTAATACCTTTTAAGCACTTGTTCCATGAGGATGTACAGCAGGTATTTAAGGAGGCAAACAAAACTGCGACTAGAAAATCTTATGCTTACAAGTGGAAGAGGTTTTCTAGGTGGTGCCTAGCCAGTAACAGAGGTCCTGAAAAATGTTTTGAGCCATCTGGTTTTGAAGTATTTGTCTGTGTTCCTTAGAGAATGTTTGCCATATGTTTTTATAAAAAGTGCATCTTGTGGCTATCTCCACTTGTCTGCTTGTGGACCCCCCCCCCCATCTCTTTTTGTGGTAGAACAGGTTGTATGTGAAATCCCCCCCTCCCCCCCTTGAAAGCAAATTCTTCTGCCCCCTGGGATCTCAGTTTTGTTCCTAAAAATTGATCTTACCTCCTTTTGAGTCTGCCTCTCAGGCTGATTTATGGTTTATTACTTTGATGACTGTTTTACTCATTGCACTAGAATCTGAAAGGTGAGTCCCTGAACTCCATGCTCTCATGGTGGCAAGCCCTATCTGATTTTTCATGAGGATGGGTTAAATTATGCACCAATCCAACATGCATGCCTAAATTTGTTTCTGAATTTACCGTGAATCAAGTCATCAATTTTCCAGTGTTCTGTTCTGATCCAAAAAAAACAATGGAGAAAAATTCTACATACTTTGGATGTGCACAGGCAGCTCAAGTACTATCATGATAGAACTAAACCCTCTAAGATGCTGAACAGCTGTTTGTCAAGTTAGTTAATATAAGGTCTAAAAGGTTTGGGCCTTTATTAGGGAAAGCAAATATTTGGTCCAGGGATCTAGAGTTGGTGGTGTTAAGAAAGTCCTGGAAAGTCCTGGGCATGTCAACTGCTGGATATGTAAGACAACCAACTAATATTTAGGTAAATAAAGTCTCCGAATAAAAAGGTGTTTGGTTTGACTTCTAACTGCAGGAGCATGTTTAGTTATTCAATATCTTCCTCTGGGAACACAGGGGGGACTTTAATTATTGATAAGATAAAGATTTGTTTAGTTTAGAATGCTTTGGACCTGTACTAAGACATAGGTGAGGTCATTTGGAAATATGACAAATAAGTAAGGAATCTCTAATACATGCAGATATAATGCACCCTTGTCACAAACAGTGGTCTTGAAGGAGTAGTAGGTGATGAAACACAGAACAGAAGAACTTTCCTCAGATTGTAACCAGGTTTCATTAGGTACGTATAACCTCCAAGTAAAGAAAAATGTCCAAGTTGGGCATTTTCCCTGTGAGGTTTCTTATGTTGATCAGAACCACTTTGATGCCTGGCAGATTAGAATTTACCAGGTTGTAACATGTAGTAATTCATGTTGCCTAAAAATGGCACTGTGTGAGTGTGTGTGTGTGTGTGTGTGTGTGTGTGTGTGCATTTTATTTTTGTCAGAATGTGGAAGTCCACAAAGGACAACTGCAGCCCATCTCTGCTGAACAGGAAAGTCTGTCTACATGTTTTCTTGTGCTGTCCATACGAATGACACCATTTATGCACTCAGTCATTGAAGCCAATAATACCTGATTTGTACTTAGGCATCATTCTAAGTGATGGCAGAGCACTAGTAAACAGAAGGGATTTCTCCTTCATAAGAGGATGCAAGAGAGCTCCACTATGTGTTTCTGAATCTGTACCAAGGAGGATCACCTGAGATTGCTAGCATCCCAACATGAGCAATGACAAGGCCATACTCATATTTTGAATGGATCAAGGTCTGGAGGTCTCTTGTGATGTCACAAATCTTAGGGCCTGAGAGACAACTGATGGTCACCATGTCCATTGCTAGTCTGAAGAATATCGCATCTGTACACCTGACAGAGGAATCACTAATAACTACATCAGTTCTGCTATTATTATTCATTTAGCTCTAGGCCATGTCTCCCTTAATGGTACAGCAGTTTTAGTTTGGTGATTCCACAGTAGTAGGCGTGGATGTTGATGTACCTATGTGAGTAGTAGGTTTATGTGAGTATAAGGCTATCTGTGGCTGAGGTACCCTAACTTGTGTCTTGGAGAACTTTGGTAGTAGTAGTTTTTTTACAACCTCATCATATGTAAATTTACATTTATTGACAGGATCTGAGAGATCTGTTTCCAGTTTGTGTACATAAACACAATTCTCATAGATGGACATGATTGTCAGTAAACATAAAACAGTTACTACACTGCCTTAGGATGCCTGGAAGATTAGGCTGGCAAAGGAGCAGAACTAACAGTGTATTATTAGTCCATAGTTAATAGCCAGATAGGTAGGACAATGTATTCACTGAAAAAGATAGATGTAGTGAAGCTTACCAAAGAACACTCACTCATAGTGGTTAGTACCTTACCGAACTATAGACAGGATGTTTGCTGCTGCAGTGGTGGGTTTAGGCTGACAAATGATTGCAATAAAACAGTGAAAGAGTTGCATGAAACTGAGATTGTAATGTGGAGATGGATAATAAGACTAAAGACATAATGAGATAACACTAGGAGACAGAGACATATCAAAATGGGGAAAGCATCAAAAGTACAAACTAGCCATAAGAGTAGCAGATGAATAATAATTAAAACTAACAGCTAGGAAAAGAATCACACTGAGGTTAAACAGCAGTACAATTAAGCACCAGCACAAATAGATCAGACCACTAAAATGTGGCACTGCAGAAGGCACACTGGCCAAAGGCAAAAAACATTAGATAGCCAAGGAGTAGCCAGAGCTAAACAATAAGACAGTCAATGAATAGCTAACAGGGGGTATTGAAATGGGAGCTCAAGTTATAAATCAATAATCAATAATCACACACTGAATATGAAACAATATGAGAAAATGACAGCAGAACAGCCAATATATAGGAAGCAGCGAAGCACTAAACCTGAAATTCAATTAATAAAGCAATAAATAATAAGCACACAGAGTTTGATTGCTAACACTACTGACTAAGTATGAGGCTACTGAATAAGTATCATGTTTTAGATTCAAGCTTAATGAGAAAATTAATCATAATAGTTATATGAAGATAAGACAAAGAAAGCAGTAACATTTATATGATGCACAACGACGTAGAAGTTACCTTAGCTGTTGTAGATGACCAGTATGCCAATTCAAGAATTGTAACCCAACTAAATATGTATCATTGTGTATCACAGTCACCACAGTTGTAGATAACCAATGAAGAGATGGTTGTAGCAGTATAGAGGCCTTCCATTACTTCTGGTTATAACTTGTAAATAGTTTCATTTGATTTGCACTTACAATGTTCATACTTTGTTTTTGACATTCATGAGTTTAGTCCAAATTTTCTTTTTTTTTTTCTGCTGGAAGAACTGAACACAGGATGGCATAACGTTATGAGCTTTATGTGTGAAGTATGCCAGCCAAAGTAGGCACTGTTGTGAGAAAGGGATTGTTCCACTGGAAGACATGGAATATGGTTAGACCAGTGAGTGCTAGAATGTTTTGCTGAGAAATTAAGTGTTGGTGAGTGCCATTTAATATCTGACCGACAATGGTGAGTTGAAGCTCTGTTTATTATAGTCCTTCAGGTGTCTCCCCATAAACGTTCTACTGTTAAGGTGACTACATCTCATGAATGCCCCCTCATTTACATAAAAAAACATAATTCTGCTGATGGAAGGAAATAATGGCTAGGTCCTTCTAAATAATACACGTAGCCCTATGCACGCAGTGTCTCACCCCGGACTTGTACCTGCACTTTTTCTTATTTTCTTTGTCATGCTGAGTGCAGCAAGCAGCAAGGATATACCAGAAATAACAGGTGCATTAGTGATGTAGTTTTCCAGTTTTTCTTTTCATTTACTATTTATGGTTCCTCCTGTTTCTTCTATCTGCTTCCTTTGGTTCCATTCTTCTATGAATTTCTATAGGGGTCCCATACAACCATCTTTTCAGCTCTTTCTTCAAGCATAGACATGTCTATGCGCAGTGTTCAGTGTTGGTGGTGTAAAAACTTAAAGCATCAGCTGAAGCTGTCTATGACCCTGTATCTTGTACGACTAATGTAATTTAACTTCTCCCCAAATATTTTGCTCAACTGGACCTTAAAATTAAATATGTTGTTTGACAGTCTTACTGTGTCTGGTGGGAAATGTGTAAATTTCATCCATTTTTCACAGCACACATCTTCTGTTTCTTTTGCCATGTTTATGTTGTTTCTTTTCACACCTTCTACCAACTTGGAATTCCCTTTTAAGGTAAAAATTGACCAAAAAGCCACAAATGAGGTGCTGTCAGAGCAGTGCAAGTGGATGACTTTACCCATGTATCTCTTGAGGTTACATCCTGGATAGGCATATAACCGCAGACTTCAAATTGTGCTTAAGGACTTAACTGAATTGATGATTACTACAAAGTCTTTCTGTATCCCAGACATTCTTGCTTATATCTCCCAGTCAACACTGCCTTCTCAGCATTTTTTCCCTAAGTGCATTTCCTTGCATCTTTTTTCAACTTATTAGCAGTTTGCCTACCAGGACTTCAAGCTTGTTGAGGTCTTTCTTGGGATGGACATCCTCCAGGGAGAATATTACAAGTGTCTTGGTGTCGTCTGCAAAAAACTTTATTGTATTCTTCAGACCTCAATCAGATTCTGGCTTGCAAGCATTAAGGCACAAAAAGTTCCTGGTTGTTGTGTAATAACATCATGTTTAGGTGTGGGGCTATGAACAAGGCTGAAGGCTGAGTGTCCTCCCACACCTAGGTCTGCAGTTATCACACAACTAACCAACACTTGCAAGTGTGTGTCTTTAGATGCTTATAAAATTGATATGTCTGAATTATGAAGTTCTGTAATGCTTTGAAGATGTATTATTAGGATATGGACAAAAAATATAAACATTTAACTGCAATTATGATAGAGAGATATGTAAATAGTTCCAGATCTGAAGAAATTGCTATGCAAAGATAAAAGATAATTGTGAAATATCCCCACCCTGTTGATAAGAAATAAGTATTATATTTTTTATTTGACTTTATCATCTGTTTAAACTGGGAAATGCTGAATTACTAATGTTTAGAAAATGAATCTGCCTCTATTATATATTATGTGGTCCCAGCTTGAAGTCATACTCTAGACTTTTGCTGTAGGAATCAGGTGGCACTATCATACCTAAATAAGCTCAATAAATAAACAAACACACTTTTTCATCGTCAAAGCTTTAGTAATGAATATTAAACAGATATATAAAACTAATGGGAAATACATGCAAAGCTCTGTGCAGCCTTAATTCTGTGCATTTCCATTGCAGAGTTCAGCACATAACAATGTTTGATAAGACATAGCCAGAAGGTTGGATGAACACATTTGGAAGTTAAGAGGTTATAAACTCAGTGTGAGTATCCAGAAACATACCTTCTTTTAGAGAGTGGTAATGTATATAGTTGCCATCAGTGAGAATTGTGGGTATGAAAACAGAATCACAGATCTTGGAGTATTGCTAATGCACTATTCTACTTGGTCAGGTACAGCCAAATTCCAGACAACATCAGACTGCAATTTGCTGACAGATAGCATCAGGCAGTACTCTGCAGACAAACAGCATCACTTAATACTCTGCTTTCAGTCAGCATCACATATCAAACAACATCAAATGATACTCTTATTAAACTTATACAGCATCAGATATCAAGCAGTATGCATTATATCTATATAATGACCATTTGGCTAGACTGCAATGCAGCTTGCCAGGATTTCTTGATATTTCATTATAGCTTCTGGTGCCCTGATGATTCTAAGCGTCAGATTCATTGTTTGCATTTTGTTTCTAATTACTTGAAATTGAGTCCGTTGGACTGGACCACAAATCTAGAATAATCCAAATGCTGACAAGGACCACAGTCAGAGAAATGCAACTGTTAGATGCAATTATCCAGGGCAAGATGTAATAAAGCTAGCCTAGCCTTGGATTCATAGTATTCAGATATAAATCAATAATCTGACCTTTGCTGGATCCTACGTCACTCACTGGTATGTTGGCATACAGAATAATTTGGTCTACAAAAGCATCATTTTTAGTATGACTGCTTTAGGTATGCAAACCTGCCAGCATTCTAGGTTTGATGAAACAGGTCAAGAAATGCTACAAGTTTATAGATCACTTGCTAATCTCCCCTTCCAAAAGGAGTCATGATGACAGATTTAGAATCCCTTTTAGGGATGTATTATTATGCTACAAAGTCTAGTTCATTGCAAAGGCACCAGCATACTGTTTGCTTGCTTAGCATCCACCTGGCTGCTCAAGGAAAAAAAGTGAAAAGGAAAGAGCAGCGTTTGATCTCTTCCATTTGTAAAAATGCAGTCTCCTCTCTAATGCCTTGTCTGAGGAGGAAAAATCTCATAACAAGCTTCTAAGAGTGTTTGCCCACAATACAGTCACCTCCCTGTGGTGAGCCTAAGCCTGAACTGAGACAGACTTCCAGCAAAGTGTTCTACATTGGATAGCTTACAGCCTCAGGTTCAATCACCCAGCTAAGTAATACAGAAGCCGTAATGGTTTCAGATTAAGTCCAGATGTTGGCTTGGCCTCATTAAAGATGTACAGGTGATGACAGTGAGAAACAGCAGTCCAAAACATGTCTTTCATTAAACTGCGGGTGGATCTACAGACTTGGCATTCCTCCAAATTGATGTGGCATGCATTCAGTGTGTGAGCTTGACAGCGAAAATTAGTCAATGCACATGTGCAGGCCAGAGTAAAGGATTAAAGGAAATTCTTGGCATGATCCTGCATTGGTACAGTGTACATCACCTAACATTCTTTGCTACTGGTTGAGATGACTGGCAGGACAGATGCTTAAAGAGCAGAAATAGCATGGAGTCTCATTACAGGTCACACAAGGAGTAACTATCATGACTCAAACAAAGTTTGTAGTAGACATAACATGAAACCATCTTGTATAATTGTAGGACAATTACAGTGTACACAGTTTACTCAAAGAGGTCTTGCTGAATAAGCATCTCATCTGCATTATTCTGTTGTATGAATTCTGTGAAGACAACGTGTAATGAAACCACTTCACACAATCTGGATGGCTATTAGCTACAGTTTATTTAAAGGAGGCTCCAAGCTGGCCAGCTCAGCAGCTCATGTGGCTCTGTTATTTGTGTCTTCGGAAATGTGGAATCGTGAGTAAAATTAAGTCAAAAAAAGATGTGTGTGTGTGTGTGTGTGTGTGTGTGTGTGTGTGTGTGTGTGTGTGTGTGTGCGTGTGTGTGTATACAGTTGTGTATATGTTTGCGTATGTATGTATGTATGTATATGTATGTGTGTGTGTCTGCCTGTCTGTCTATCTCTTTTGGGGGGAGATTAAAAAAAGGCAAGAACAGAAAAATCAGTAGTCCAGAATGTTTTTTTACATTTTATAGGGTAAATGACCTGTATACTATTTAATGCTCTGGAACTTTATTAGAATGTCAAGTGTCATGGCAATCAGCTCAAGAACAAATGATTTTGACATACGGAAAGCACCACCATTACAGTGTGCAGATCTTCAGGAGTAATTGGTTGTAAAATTTTCTCATAGAGTGTAATGAGACTCAGATATCCACAAGCTTGATACCATTAACTGGACATTTCACCTCAGTTCATCCCAGTGAACAGCATAGGAACCCTTCTTCCCACAGTAATAACTATAAATTTTGTGTAATGACACAGTTTAAGTTAAAGAGAACAGCAGAAATGGAGTTTATTGATATTGTTCATATGGTAACTTTGCTGTTGATGGGTTATGGTTACAATGATAATATATACAGACATGGAGAAAATAAATGAATAAATATCTGGGCTTCTTTATCACATTATCTGTCACACAGATTTGGTTCTTTGTGGGAGGGATTACTATTAATAATTAGCTGAATATGTTGTTTCCATGACAATAAACTTGCTATTATCCTATTGTTTGGAATGGGGTGACAGATAACTGTTCACTCATATATCCAAGGCTTGCACTGTTATGCACAGAGGCTGTGTGTGACTGATGTTTGCTGAATGCAGCCAATAAACAATTATGCCAAGAAGTGCATAATAGTATCCTTCAGGAAGTCATACACCCCTTGCAACTATCATAATGACAACACACACCTTAGAGTTGACCCATTAGTCAGGGACTTAGGGACACATAGCAATCTAGCCTTTAACCATCATGTGTCTACAGTAGTGAGGAAATCATTCTATGTTGCACAACTTATGTACAAAGGTATGGCATCTAGGTCCAAGGAAGTCATTGTTCCACTTTAGTCGGCATTTATCAGATCTATCATTGAATACAATTCTCCCTTTGGTATTTACCTAACCAGGCATATCCAACAATTGGAACGTCCACAGAGGCTCCTCAATGAAAGAATGCAGGGCATAAGTAATATGTCCTATGCAGACCGCCTCAAGGTCTTATCCCTGTATTCTGTCTCCTACAGGCTTTTGAGGGGGAAATCTATGCCTGGCATACAGGGCATTGTTAGACCCCACTCTGATGGACCTCCAGCATATCCACAAAACAAACAGCACAAGAATTACCCATTCTAAAGACTTAAACCTTGCCTGTGATATTAATAGAACCTGCTGGATTAGCAGGTATGTATCCCAGAAACTATCCCATCTCTGAAACAGGCTCACCATCCATGTGTCGCAGAGTTCCTATCTAACCCAATTCAAATATAACTTGGACAATTGTACGGGGAACAGGAAATTCATCCCTGGTTTGGCACCAGTGTCTCTAATGGACATGGGCAGCCTGTAAACGTTTCATCTCCCAGGCCGGTGGTTACACTTATGGACATGGGCAGCCTGTAAACGTTTCATCTCCCAGGCCGGTGGTTACACATATCAAGGGTATTAGAACTTGTCAGAGATTTGGGATGCATGGTTAGGCTTAAAAAGGCCCTTTTGTTTGTTAGACTAATGAACACCTAGCAACCTATGAACATTAGTGTAATAGCCTCTAGTGATGATGGGTGGAACTGAAAGAGTCTGCATGCATAACTACCTCCTGCTGGCTATTACTGCTATCTCTGATGTCACCTCTAACAGGAAGGAGAGAACAAGTGAAAAAATAAATGAATATGCTCCATGGATTGTGAGATTCCTTCTGGCTGTTTTTTCTGTGCCATGAGTCATCATCTTGTCAACTGCAATTATCTTATTCCATGTTCATAGGTTCATAAGTTCATAGGTAGGTACTAGGCTACGTAAGCCAAGCCAATAAAGTTCTCTGGCTTATGCCACCCAAGAAAGTTATTTTCCTGTGCCACTGATGAGCAAACACACAGAAGTGATCCCCGGGGTGTATTTCCTATTTCCCATCCACTCATCAAGATTTTTCTTGAAGAGTGCTAATGAAGAACTTTGCTTGACACAGATGGGTAGGCTGTTCCAGAGTATGGGAAGTCTCTGGGACAGGAATCTATCCCTCCAGCATGTCCTGTTTATTGTGGTGACAAGGTTTAGGTCCGTAGAGCATCTAGCTCAGAGGGATTGGGATTTCTTTAGGTGTAGCATGTCCAACAGCTCTGGGTTTGACATAGCTTTATATGTTAGGCAGAGATCACCTTGGAGTAGGTGATATGCTATGGAGTAAAGCTGGAGTTTTTTGAGGCGGTCATTGAAGGGCATTTGTTTGAGGCCAGTAATCCTCTTTGTGAGGTACTTCTGTGGCCTTTCCAGCTGCTGCAGATGTCTTGTGAGGTACATTCCAAAAGGGGCGTTGTACTCTATAATGGGTTTAATGAGTGTCAAGTAGAGGGGAACAATGACCTCTTTTTTCCTGGCTGAGAACCCTTTTATGATGAGGTGTGCCATGTAGATGTATGATGAGGTGTGCCACGTAGACTAGTATATGTATAGTTTGCATACTACAAACGTATAGTGTACGTATAGTTTGTATACTACAAATAGAGATGCTTCCATTCTAGGCAACAGTAAGGTGCCACCCTATAGGAATCAAGCCAGATCCAAGCTGTTCAGTAATGACCCTGAAAAAATGTGATGTTGCAGATCTGATAAATCCTGTGAGAGATGACCATTTACCAAGTTCACCAAAGACAGGTTGTTGAAATATATCAAGGAATAAGCAAATATGTTCCCATAAAAAAAAAAAGAAATGAAAGTTACTTTTATCATCACCATTTGTCTCCTGCTGCGTGGTCTGTTCTTGAAGTTTTCTTCCCCTGTTATGTACATGGACTTATACTCATCTGATGCCACCTATTAATATGTGAAGGTATAGGCCTAAATCCATACCACTGCCATGATTATTTTGGTCATACTGTTCATGTTCAGTGATGTCACAATAGTGACCATTGCACTGTTTGTTGAAAGTTTCAATTGGACATCATGTACTAAACTCTTCTACATTGGTTGAGATGACTGGCAGGGACAAATGCTTAGTAAGCAGAAATAGGATTGTAGTCTAATTACAGGTCACACAAATAATAACTGCCATAATACAAAGTTTGTAGTTGACTTGGTTGTTAGATTGACGATCATTTCCTTGAGAGTTTACTTCTGTGAAATTTCCATTTTAACCCCGTCTGATGCGATATCAGAGGTGAATATACTTAGGTACCGAAGGGGACAAAGCTTCCTGAATTGGTGGCACAATCTCATGGACCCATGGGTTCTTCATAAAATGTTCATCTGTCTCACAACCCATAACCTAGTACATTTCTGTGTATCAGCTTATACTTAAACCCATAACTGACTACATTTCTATGTGTCAGCTTGTACTTAAACCCATAACATACTACATTTTTAGGTCAGCTTGTATTTAAACCCATAACCGACTATATTTCTATGTGTCAGCTTAACCTACCTACCATAACCTACTACAGTTCTATGTCAGCTTGTACTTACTGGAAAGAAGCACAAGGTACTGTTTTCTTCCTTAAACACAATCAAAAATGCAAAATCTTAGTGCTGCTTTTTCTTCCCTCAACTATAATAAAGAATACAAAATAATAAAATTCCTGCCAATAAGATTAACAATGTTAGTGCCTCAGAAGGTTGAATACTTAACAGTGGTAGAAGATTGGAAAAGTTGTGGGTTCTGTCACCATATCAGGCCTTTTTTTTCCAGTATTGACTCTGTGTTGAAGCATGAGAGAAGAGCTGCAAAGCTAAGGTTTTATTTTTCACAAAACAAAAAAAAAAGCAAAAAAAACATTAAAGCGGGAGTTTGTCCTGCTGTTTGCATGGTATTTGACATGGATATTAAACTTTTTCATTGTTTGTGATCCTAGTCCCCCCCCCCCCTCGTACCCACAGACTTGTTGATGTTCTGACTCATGGCACTTCCACTTACCGCTCAACCTCCAGAAGCTGAACATAGGAACTATGGCCCTTGAAAAGTAAGTACATCTAGCCAAAAATCAGGACATCTAATTGTCATAACATTTGAATGTCAAATAGCACTTAACTCTTACTGTTTCCAGTAGGAATGTGGGATAAAACTCAAAAACGTTAAAAAAAGTGAGTGAAAAAATAATGGAAAAATATAAACACATTATCAAAGAGACAGCATAAAATATGTAGCCTTTAATTAACTGTACTGCAAAATTCTACCACATAATGTCATTTGGTTTTGCTTCTGATATAAGACGTGTGTCCTCCTTCTTTAAATTATTGGCGCCACTGGTATGCTGGTCATGTAGTACAATACTGTAAAGCTTCAAAAATTGCAGATAATGAGGGAGGTTCATAAAATTGTGTGAAGGGATAAACCAAACCTGAAAATAGGGACATACTTCTGAAAATAAGAACATGATGTAGTAGGGTAACTCAACCTTGAAAATAGGAACGTTCCTACAAAATAGGGATAGTTAAAAGGTCTGCACTGTTGCTATCATTAATCTTCTAAGGGAAGGTCTCCAGATTCCTAGAGGACTAAGCATTGTGACTATTGTTTTATATAAGGGCTGTGAAACAGAGGGAGGACTTGGCAGTAACAGACTGTTATCCATTTGAGATGACATAACATTCTCTAAGACATAGCATGCAAGGTGCAGTACGTGGCCCCCCCATACAGACTCTAACATGGTCACTTTAAGCCATTCCTGCTATGGCTCTTAATATAGTCACATTGCTTATATTGAACCTAAACCCTCTGGCCTTTGGTGGTGTTATTCATGTAGTGCTTGATTCCTTACCCCCTTGCCCCTAGAAAGGGCAGAAGGCTATCAGACACTATAGCCCTTCATCCCTGGGGCAACCGGCAGGTGGCTTTAGCTCAATCACAAGCATGGGCCAGTAGCAGCATAAACAGATACAATTTCTCCACTCCACTGGACTTACTTAATATTTAAAATCCTACTGGCATAGACTAACTTAGCAGATCAACAATAAATGCGTTCCAATGCAATGTATGCAAGCATATTTGAAAAGTCATTAACATTTCCTGAGCGGAACTTTTTTTCCCGTTTAATACTTATATGATAAATGAGTTTCCCTTCATATATATAGTTTTCATTTTCCTCTGTATGACATGTATAGATGTTGATAAGAGCTGGGGCGATTTAAGCTCTCTAGTATTTCAATTTTTTCAATTGTTTGATAAGGAAGTCGTACTACCTCATCAGCCACTTAATTCTTTCTAGTTAATCCCATTCTTCATAAGACTTACCTTATATTTGTTTCATGAATTGTTGAATGCTGTTTCTAATTATATCAGTTCTTCAAGGCTGCCACAATTGTCTACCACCATAGCTGTGAAATAATTCTTCCTCCTGACTCCCCTGAGCTGTACACTGGACCTCAGTTTGTGTGCTCTTGTTTTTATACTTTGTGTTACCGATAGCCTTGATGTACTTAAATGTTTTAAGTATTTCTCATCTGTGTTTTCTTTTTCAAGACTATATAAGCTTCAGTAGTTTCTCACAGTCTCCATTGAACAGTGTGCAGCATTTTATTTCCCTCTTGTGAATCTCCTCAATCCATTCTGTACTCCCTAGAATGAGGATGTCTCTAGAACAGTGCACAGCACTCCAGATGACATCATAATCAGAAGTTCACATGGAGGGATAAGCACTTTTATTATGTTCACTGTTTCTCTCTCCAGCTGCTTTCCTATCTCTAAGTTATCTGTTATGATTTCTCCTAGTTCTTTTTCTGCATTTGTTGTTGCTGCTTCTTCCTCTCCAAGTATGTACTGGTTCTTTTGCATTTCTGGTTCTTAGACACATTATTTTGTGCCAGATTTAAGGTGTTACATTTAGACCATTCCTCCAACCTTGCTTTTTAAGGTGTTACATTCAGACCATTCCTCCAACCTTGCTATCACTCCACTTATACTTTCTGTACCTGTGAGCACATGAATATGTACCTACTTGGGTGTCCATCCTCCTGTGGCATAAAATTGTGTGGTCAGCACACAAGGTAATCATTTCCTTTTGGTGCTTATTCTATATCAGAATAAAACAGCCCCAGTAATGAACTTATTGTTACATTAGCTGTCAGTAACTTTTTTTAACGGACTCCATTTATTATGACCACCTGTGTCCTACTGTCTAGTTAGTGATTTACCTATGCTGCTGCCCAACCCCCATGCTAAGTCTTACTAATCTGCTTTATTCATTGGAGCCACATCAAATTTCTTGGTAAAGCCTAAATAAATTATATTCATGGCCATTTTCTGATCTATAAAATTTACCTGCCCAAAGAGCTCTACTAAATTTGTCCTTGTGATCTTGTTTTGGGGTATCCACAATGTTATGGATTTAGAGCTCTATTTGCTTTACTTAGGTTCATAGGTAGGTACTAGGCTATCTGCCCGAGGGCATTTATAAACCTAGCCAGAGTGTGTCGGCTTTCGCCGCCCCATTGATTACTTAACTGAGCCTCTGTCAAGCAGAGCCAATGAAGTGAACCCAGGGGTGTATTTTCTGTTACCCATCCACTTGTCAAGGTTTCTCTTGAAGGGTGTTAGTGAGGGGCTCTGCCTAATGTAGTTAAGAATTTTGTTCCAAAGCATGGGGAGTCTCTGTGACAGGAATCTATCCCTCCAGCATGTTCTATTTATTGTTGTGGTGAGGTTTAGCTCACTAGAGCGCGTGGCTCGCAGTGACTTGGATTTCTTTAGGTGGAGCATGTCCATCAATTCTGAGTTGGACATGGCTTTGTAAGTCAGGCAGAGATCACCTCTGAGTAAGCGATATGCCACTGAGTACAGCCGGAGTTTTTTCAGTCGGGCTGCAAAGGACATATGTTTGAGGCCAGTAATCCTCTTGGGGAGGTACTTTTGTGGTCTTTGCAGCTGTTGGAAGTGTCTTGTGAGGTACATCCCAAATGGGGCATTGTACTCTATGATGGGTCTGATGGGTGATGAGTAGAGGGGCACTATAACCTCTTTATTTCTAGATGCAAACCCTTTAGTAGTTAGATGGGCCACATAGAAGGATTTTCTAACTACTTTGGCAATGTGATTGTCAAAGGAGAGATTACTCTGTACCTGGGTCCCCAGATCTCTTATTACCTCTTCTGTATTAAGGAGGCTGCCACCTATTTGGTAATTCATGGGTGTTTTGTTTTTCCCAAATGGGATGACTATGCATTTTTTGGCATTTAGCTTGAGGCCATGACTTTGACACCAGGTGTCCATCTCAGTAAGGCCCTTTTGGAGGTTGTCTGTATCAGCCAGAGTGTCAATTATGACTCCCAGTTTGCAGTCATCGGCGAACTTGGTTAGCCATAGACCTCCTGTGTTTGTCTGTACTTCTGAGAAGTATATGCTGAACAGTAGGGGTCCCAGGACCAAGCCTTGCAGGACACCACTTGTGACTGGTTTACAGTCGGACCTGGAGCCCGCTATTCTTACCGTGTGAGTTCTGTCTGTAAGCCAGTTGGCAACCCAACTTGTGACGTAGGGGTTTATGTTCAGGCTGGTGAGTTTTTCTGTAATACCCGAATGGGAAATGGTGTCGAAAGCCTTGGCGAGGTCAAGGTAGGCAGTGTGAACCACCTTTCCCTCGTCTGTGGCCTTGGTGACTGTTTCGAAGAAGTCAACCAGGTTTAGTAAGCATGATCTGCCCTTAACAAAGTTGAATTGGGTTGGGTCAAGTGCTTGGAGGTTCCCAATGTCTTTGTTAATGAGTTCCATGATGATGCACTCCATAGCCTTGCAGACCAGGCTAGTCAGGCTTATGGGGTGATAGTTACCAGGGTCAGTTGTGGCCCCTCCTTTGTGGAGTGGAATAACTGTTGCTGTACGCCATTCTATGGGCACATAGCCTTAGGAGAGGGTGAGGTTGAACAGTGGGTTTAGGTGGGGGGTGAGTTCATTCTGTAGTTCATGCAAGGCACAGCCTGGCACACCATCTGGCCCCATTGACACTGTGTTTTTGGCTTTTGAAAGGGCTGTTTTCACCTGGTCGTCTGTGATTTCCAGGATACTACACTTTTCCGGTATTGTTGTGGGCCATTTTGGGGGTGAGAGGGGGGTGAAGTTTACACTGAATCTATCTTCCAAGATGTTGGCAATATCAGTAGGTTCAGTATATTTTGTGCTATTTTGCACTAGCTCAGTGCATATCTGAGTTGCCACTTAGATTATTAACATAGCTAAAGAAGGCTTTGTGGTTATCTTTTGAATCCTTAGCTAATTTTTTTTCGAAGTTAGCCTTGGATGATTTTATGAGGGGCCTTAGTTTCTTACTGATACTGATCATGGATATCCTTCCTTCTTGGGATTTGCTTTTTTTCTGAACTAGTTTCCTCCTTCTATTGTATAGCCTGTTTATGGCAGGGGTCCACCAGACTGGTTTCCTTCTCTTAGAGGAGCGAGTCTTGGTTTTGCTAGGGATGGCACAATCCATGCATCATTATAGGTGCTCATAGAGTGCATTTGTAAAGGTTTCTGCATCTTGGGCAGCGTTATCCTTTAGCATGGGGGCTGTGAAACTTACCGCCTCTGTCTTAAGTAAGGTGAAGTTTGCTTTAGTACTAGACTGGGCCTTTTAAGTCTATGCTTCCTAATATGCAATGACTTTCAGTATTACTTTGTACTATTCCTTCTGTTAGTATGTATCATCAGTATGTTTCATCACAAGTCTGTATTATTTCTAATGTTTGCTGTACTATTTGAAATTATTTGCTTTAATCTTTTACATCTGTATAATTATCATTAATAACCTGCTGTACTTAGATTGTTGATAGATAGATAGATAACCTAGATAGATTGATTCTGTATCTACATTTTTGGAGCTTTTCTCCCCAGGACTCCATTGAAAATGGGTTCATTTTGGCCCAATGGACTATCCTGGTAAACCAACTGCAATAAATAAAAATAAATAAATAAATTTAGAAATTTTTTTTACTGTGGTTTCCTTGGTTGGGGTGGTGGTGGGGTGTGGGCATCCAGAGTGATTAGTTTATGGTCTGATCTAACCAGTGATGGATTGACCTCCGGTGTGGAACACCTGTCACCCATGTTGGTGATGACCAGGTCCAATATGTTTTCACCTCTTGTAGAGGAGTTTACCAGCTGATCCAGGGCATTTGAGTTGATGATTTCCAGGAAACGCTGAGCCTGGGAGTTTGTACTCGAGTAGTTTTCCCAGTTAATGGTAGGGTAATTGAAATTGCCAAATATCAGGGTGTTTGGTAGGACCTTCATGCTTTCCAGTGTCTCCAGAAAGGTGGAATGGTGGTCCTGGGTCATGGAGGGTGATCTGTAGCAGGCCACAATTTGAATTGTAGATTTGCCCGATGTTAGTTGCACATGGATGATCTCAGAGGTATCATGCTGCGCCACTAACCTGGAAGTGTAGGTATCCTTGATGAATATGGCTACACCCCCTCCTTTTGTGTTTTGGTCCGTGTTCTGTGGCCGAAATGTGTGGTATGAGTTGTAGCTCGGTAGTGCTCCCTGGAGCTTTGAACCAGGTTTCAGTTACTGCACAGATGTCAACGTTCTCCATACTGAAGAGTGCTTCAAGCGCGTGCATTTTGAGATTTAAACTCCTGGCGGTGAGTAGCATAACCCTCAGTCTTTTGTTAATTGTGATGTTTATGGAGGTGGGTTTGACTTTTGAGCCTTGTCTAAAAAAGGCACTATGGGGGCAGCAAAAGCCTTGGCCAGTATTCGAAAGCCTAGGGATGACAGGTGCAAGCCATCACTTGCGAAGCAACGTGGCTTGTTGAGCATGTCGTCCCAGGTTGACAGACACTGGATCCCCTTTGACTGACACCAGAAGCTTAGCCAATTGTTGAAATTGATCATGTATCATTCTTGGTGAGGGCAGGATGCTTCTCAGGGTCAGGGTCATACCCGCCTGGGCTACATGATCAGAGAGCTCTTCTCTTTTCATGTAGTCCAGGGAGGTACGTCTCAGGTCATTCACACCAACATGAACAATGACAGAGTCATGTTTGCACTTGTTCTGGAGTGACCTGAGTGCTTGTGTTATGTGGTGGAGTCTGGCTCCCGACAGGCAGCTAACAGTAACCTTCTCCTTGCCCAGCCTAGTGAGTGGGACATCAGTGTGCCTGACTATAGAGTCACCTATTAGTAGTGTGTTAGGTATGTTATTTCACCTTAAGGGCTGTGATTGTGTGGCACACAGATTTTGTGTTTTATGTGTTGTCTGGTTTGTGACGGGAGGTACAGGTTGTTTGGGTGTCTGCTTTGGAGGTCTCTGATGCTTTTGCAGGTTTTTATTTAGAGCCTCTGAGTATGATTTTGTGTATTTATGTATATTTTTTGCCAGTGCTGGTTTAGTAGGTCTATGTGTGGCTGGAGGTGTGGTGCAAGTGTTAACCTTCTCCTCTTGATTGTCTGTTCCAGTCTTGGGTGGAGAGAGCTTAGCCTCCAGTTTGGCTGTATAATTGCATCTCTCACATGTTAGTGTTTTTTGGTAGGAGGAGAGGGTTATCTGTGTACATGAGGCAGTTGTAACATTGCCTCAGGATACCCAGATTCACCAGCTGGACTGGAGAGTACACCTAAAATTGCCCTTTGGTTATGCCTGAATAGTAGGGTGAGTTGCTTAGTCACTTGGTTGGTGAGGGGTGAATAAAGAGCCTTGCCCTGCTGGGCAATCAAGTGTTGGGGTATATTAGTGCTTGCTATTAGGTCTGAGCAAGTGCTGGGCTGTAGGATGCTTTTTGAGTGCTTAGGTTGAGAGTTAGACTAGTTTCAAGGGAAAAACTGAAGAGGAGACTCAGTGGAGCCAGGAATAATTTAACTCTAGTTAACCGGCATTGCCCAGCGAGCAAAACCACACAAACGCGATTTTTATAACAGGGAAATGAAAGAGATAGAAATTAACCCTTATTCTAGAAGTCTTCCACTCAGCCACACTTAAAAGTATTTTCCTATGACCGAGAAAGGACACATAAATTAGTACCTTCCTTCCTTGACTTTTTTCAATGTTCTGTTTTGCCAGCTCCCATCCATTTTTGTTAAGCTTTAATGTTCCTCCCATTTATTTTGCTTCTTGTTCCTGTATGTATCCATAGAAGTTTTTATATTCTTTCCTGACTTGGGAAGTGAGATTCATAAACATGGAGTGTACTACACAGGGCTGGTGCACAACAAAATGCCATCTAAGCAGAAAGCAGTACAGAAACAAGTTGAAAGTACAACCACTGAAGGTGTATTTGAATGCAGAACACAGTGGTGGATACTTCCCACTATATATGTAAATGAACAGCCTGGGTTTGATAAAGCCTGCACTACAACTAACAAAGTTTGTCAAGGTGTAAAAGCATCTTGAGCTCAGTCATACTTTAATGTGAAGACAGGTGCTCCTGTCAGCATAAGTCAATACTGGCAGCCCTGAAAGAACACTGGAACCACCCCCCCCCCCACCTCAGATATCTGTTAATGCCACTGTTGCTAATGCCACGTAGTTTTCATGTAGACAGAAAGTTAATGTGCCTCAAATACAGATGTATCCATGTTAGCAGTGTGGCCTTTTATAACAATGGTAACATAAGTCCACTACACTAATCTGACTATAGTGCACAGCAGAGGAATGCAGTTTGCACATGTGTTGTGGGTGTGTATGGCATGGACCCAGGACTGCTAGCCATAATTCCCTAATGCAGGGGCATGCTGTGTAGCTCTCCAAGTAATGTTATGCTATTGTGCGTATGCACACTAGATTAGATGCAAATCTCTCACAACAATTGTGGACCAGGGAGCCCTGCATATGACCCTGCCTTAGTTGAACACCCAGATGCTACAGGTAGGGAATCAACATGGAATACTGCCACTTGTAGCTATATCCATATAACCAGTGAAACAATGCAGATGTAAGACAGAGTACACTGACTGGATGGCTGTCCTGTGTGTGTGTGTGTGTGTGTGTGTGTGTGTGTGTGTGTGTGTGTGTGTGTGTGTGTGTGTGTGTGTGTGTGTGTGTGTGTGTGTGTGTGTGTGTGTGTGTGTGTGTGCATGTGTGTGTGTGTGTGTGTGTGTGTGTGTGTGTGTGTGTGTGTGTGTGTGTGTGTGTGTGTGTGTATTCTGTCATATCAAAATATAGAGCTGTGTTTACAAGAACAGGCTAGCTGCCTGGGACATATGGCCACAGTCATTTATCTGTAAAAGTGTGGGTGGCCACAGCTCTACTATAGTCCTGCCTAGATGGACTGTACTATAAGTATCTGTAGGATTCATGGCATGATCAGGGAATGTGTTTCTCTAAAACAGGAGAGGGAGTCTCCTTCTTCCAGCCAACATTGAATTACCCACCTGCTTACTGTACTATTGCATTATAATACTATTGTGGTAAGTGTACCAGTGATATGAATGGATGGATGAACTGTGGTTCAGAGAGCTGTCTATATCACCTTGCAGCACCCTGAATGTCTACTACCAGATATGTGCGCCTGCTTGTCTTTGCTTATGGATTCTGTATCCAATGGCACTGCAGATCTGATACCCTTTGTGCTGCCTTTGTTAAGCAGATCCGACAGCATCTATAACACCTGCTGTGAACTGGTTATCCTTTCTACAGTTTTGGCTTTTGCCACTCTTAACTTCCTTTCTTGCTTCTGCTGCTTTAATCTGTGCTGTTGCCCATTTTTGTAAGGCTATATTTTCTTATACTTCCTACATCCTATCTTCTTCCATAACTTTTGATCCAGCTTTGATTAAGAAACCTATTTAATCTTTCTTTTATGAACTGTGTGTGTGAATCACACAGAAACTTGCTGCTTCTGTGATGGCAGTTTTGATGTGCCTAATTGCTCTTTTACAGTACCATTATACACATTTGCTAGACACTATCTGAGGTATCAGTGTGCCATTCTGAGTTTGAAACCCCTCATTTCTGACTGGTTTTACTCTGTAGATGTTGCTGATGAACCATGTTGGTTTGTTATTACTTTTACTCAATGTCTGCCCATCACCAGATCTGACATCCTACCTGTCTCTGTCACCATTTGCAAACAGCAGATTCAACACTATGCCTCTTCATCTAGGTTCTAAAAACTATCTGAGCATGTTTCCTTGCAGGGCATCAAAAATGATCTTATTCTTTGGTACGTCTTTGGTACATCTTCACAATGCTGGATTCAGCACCTGCCATGTCAGGTTCCCCACCCAGCAGTATGTATATCCTCCTTCTCTGCTAGTCTAAAGATGCCTTTAATAATGGCATACCTTACTTCTTTCCATGAGGAGGTATTCTATAATTACTGTGTGGACCCTCCTGTAATATGGAGTCTCCACTGTAACCCCACTGCACCTCTCCTCTTTACACATTTATTCTTTTTTTTATTCCTTCCGTTATATTGGGGAACTACTCTCTTCCCATATCATCATCCCTTTCCACCCATAAACTGTGTGCCCCGGAATGTTTACATTCTAGTCATGGTTTTCTGCACATTATGTTACTGCTGATGTCACGATAATAAGACACTGGTCTTCAGTCAAAGCCTCTGTTTTAGGCATTTAGCTTTTGTCTTGGCTGTATACACCTGCAATCATTGCATTCTGTTTTACTTTTGCAATGTCCATTTTTTATGTATCTATATACATATTACTATGGACTTTTTCTCCACTTACCTCTGACCTTCTCTTAGTCATTTTCTCTAGCATGGAAGTTGTATCATTAGCAACTTTCAGTTTCCTTTCTGATGAGCATTGCCCCTATAGGTTCATAGTTGTTTACTTGGCTAATGATCACAAGGGTCTTTTTAAGCCTAGCCATGCATCCCAAATCATTGACAAGTCCTAATACCCTTGATAAGTGTAAGCATGGGCCTGGGAGATGAACCATTTACAGGTTGCTTGTGTCCAGTAGAGACATAGGTGCCAAACCAGGGATGAATTTCTGTTTTTCTTGAATTTGATTAGGGAGGAACTCTGCTTCACAATGATGGGCAGCCTGTTCCATAGACAGGTTAGTCTCTGGGATACATACCTATCTCTCCAGCAGGTCCTACTTATATCACGGGCAAGGGTTAAGTCTTTAGAATGGGCAATTCTGGTGCTGTTTGTTTTGTGGATATGCATGATGTCCACCAGAGTGGGGTCTGGCAATGCCCTGTATGCCAGGCATGGGTCTCCCCTCAAAAGCCTGTAGGAGACAGAATACAGGGATAGGGCCTTGAGGTGGTCTGCACAGGACATATTAGTTATGCCCTGTATTCTTTTAGTGAGGAACCTCTATGGACGTTCCAGTTGTTGGATATGCCTAGTTAGGTACATACCAAAGGGTGCATTGTACTCAATGACAGGTCTGATGAATGCCAAATACAGTGGAACAATGACTTACTTGGACATAGATGCCATACCTTTGTTTATAAGTTGCAAAACATAGAATGATTTCCTCAACACTGTAGACACATGATGGTCAAAAGCTAGATTACTATTTATGTGTGTCCCTAAGTCCCTGACTACTGGGTCAGCTCTAAGGGGTGTGTTGTCAATATGATAGTTACCAGGGATGGATGACTTCCTAAAGGATACTTTTATGCATTTTTTGGCATTTAGTTTTAGTTCATGGCTCTGACACCAGTAGTTTGTCTGTTTCAGCCCCTCCTGGAGAACATTTGTGTCAGTGTGTGATTCAATGACAGCTCCTAATTTGCAACCATCTGCAAATTTAGTCAGCCAGAGACCACTGACATTGGCCTTGTCTTCTGACAAGTAAATGCCAAAAAGGAGCGGTCCAAGGACTGATCCCTGAGGGACTCCACTTGTGACTGGACTCTTTGTAGAGGTGGACTCCCCAATTCTAACTTCATGGGTCTTGTCTGTGAGCCAGTGGCTATCCACCAGGTGACATACAAGTTTGCACATAACCTCTTGAGTTTGTCAACAATGCCCGAGTGGGGTATTGTGTCAAATGCCTTGACCAGGTTAAGGTAAGCAGTGTGAACAATTCTGCCCTCATCCTTTGCTTTCATGACCTTCTTAAAGAAGTCCACCAGGTTGAGTAGGCATGATCTGCCCAAAACCAAACTGGGCTGGGTCGAGTGTCTGGAGGTTTACTATATCTCTTTTATAGGTTCATAGGTGTGTACTAAGCTAATGGCTCTGGAGCCTTTACAAGCCTAGCCCATAGGATTACCCAGTCATCTTGCCACCTGACCTTAGTTTCCAGTGCCTCTGTCAAGTAGAGCCACTGGAGTGATTACTGGGGTGAATTTTCTATTTCCCATCCACTCATCAAGATTTCTCTTGAAGAGGGCCAGTGAGGTATAAGTTCATAAGTGTGTACTTTTGATCATATCCATGATAATTCTTCCATGGCTTTACATATAAGACTAGTGAGACTTATGGATCTGGAGTTTCCAGGGTCTATAGATGGCACACCTTTGTGCAGAGGGATGACTGTTGGCTTTCTCCATTCATGAGGCATGAAGTCTCTTTGAAGGCTACAGTTAAATAGTAATTCCAGAGGCCCTAATAAGTCATGTTTCATGCTATTTAGAAGACATCCTGGGATATTGTCTAGGTCCATTGATGCAGTGTTCTTGGTCTTAGAGAGAGCATTAAGGACCTGTTCCCTAGTGATAGTAGGAGAAGTTATGTTAGATGATATTTCCTGAGGGAAGGTTGAGGGGAGAGAGGGGTAAAGCTGGAGCTGAATTTATCAGCCAGGAGGTTTGCTATATCTCCTGGCTCAGTATAGATGGCTGCATTTACAATAAAATCGGCACACAACTGTGTATTGCCTTTGAGGTTGCAGACATAGCTAAAGAATGCTTTGTGGTTGTCCTTGGCCGGGGAGGCCAAACATACATCAAATTTGGCTTTTGTAGACTTTATTTGTCCTCTGAGTTGTTTGTTTAGTTTGATGAGAGTGCTTTTATCCTGCTGGGTACTGCACCTCCTAATTTTTGCCATGATTTTCTTCCTTCTGTTGTACAGCCTATTAGTTTTGTGAGTCCACCAGGGTGATTTGTTTATGAGTTAGTTCTATACTTATTCCTGGTGGGTACAGATGCCTCTATGCTGCTATTAACTTGCTTGTACAGGGTTTCTGTGAACAGTTCTGCATAGGCAGCAGTGTTCTCAGGGTTTATGGGGGCATGAACTTTTGCCAGGTTCTCACTTAATAGCAGAAGGTTAGTATTAGAATAGTTCCTGAATATTCCAGGTTTAGATGGGGGTGCAGCTTTTATTTTTACTTCACAGGAGACCATTTTGTGGTCTGACCTTACCAGGGAAGGCATTACAGTAGGGGATGTGCAGCACTCTCCCATATTAGTGAGGACCGGGTCCAGTATGGTTGGTGTATTGAATATCTGGTCCAGGGAGTTTGTGTTTACACATTCCAGGAAGCTCTGTGCCTGCACATTTGGTGTTACATCGGATTCCCAGTTAATAGTGGGATAATTAAAGTCACCCATGAATATGGTATTTGGTTGGATAGTTGGTGTTTCTAATAAGTCTAAATACATGGTATGCGTTTCCTGGGTCATAGAGGGGGACCTGTAACTTGCAAGGAAGTGGTATTGGATTTTGCCTATGGTGATTTGAACATGGAGCAGCTCAGGTGCATTGTCCTGTTTGATCAGCCTTGAAGTATATTTAGTTTTGATGTAAATAGAGACACCTCCACCTTTAGTCCCTGCCTGTGAAGTAGCTGGTCTAAATGTGTGGAAGGCATTATAACCTTGCACTGTTGGTGTGCTCTCTGTGGCTTTAAACCATGTGTCAGTGACCACACAGATGTTAGCATTCTCTAGGGTAAAGAGAGCTTCTAGGGAGTGGATTTTTTGTTTGTACTCCTAGCACTGAGCAGTAATACCTTTAGATTGTCTTGGTTTTGATTTGCTATGTTGGAACTACTTTCAGTTTGGCATTGCCTAAAAAAGGCTCTATGGGGAAGACGATGTTTTAGCTAATATTTGAAAGCCTAGAGTGGAGATGTACAGAGCATCCCTGGCAAAGCAGCATGGCCTGTTGACCATCTCCTTCCATGCTGGCAAATGCAAATATTGCACCCCATTAGAATGACACCAGAAACTAAGCCAGTTATTAAAGTCAATCATCTTTTGTTCATATTGTGGCATCATTCTTGGAGAAGGTAAAATGCTGCTCAGTGCTAGCCTCATACCAGCCTAAGACACACATTCTGAGAGCTCCATCATGTCTCTCTTCATATAGTCTAGAGAGGTACTTCTGAGGTCATTTACTCCCACATGGACCATGACTATTTCATATTGGTAATTGTGGTCCAATGACCTAAGACTGTGCGTAATGTGGTGGATCCTAACCCCTGATAAGCAATTGACTGTGACTTTCTTCTTACTCAGCCTGGTGACAGGGACATCAGTGTGCCAATGGTATGAGTGCTACAGACTCAAACCCAGAACCTACTAAGCTTTAGGCTGTGACTCTACCGATTTAGCTACTTGGATAGTAACTGCACAGCTATCAAAAAATTGAGCCTTGACTATATTAAAAGTTTACCAATGAAACATGGACATCTGCCAATTAAAAGTTTGGTTCCTCTTTCATATAGATTCAGACCATTATACCTCCATAGATTTACGTTCTTCACGTAGATGTGTAGTCTTCAATGAAGCCAATGCTCTTAGCTTTTCATTAGTGTTTCAGTTATTCACGGAGTCCCATAATGCAGAATACCTTATCTTCACCCACGCTGCAAAAAGCTACTCAATGTAAAATGTCTCGCTGGTGTGTAAGTATGCCATGTAAACCCATAATTCTCTGCAAATTAAAAAAAGATTTACCTGGAAACTGAGGTCCATTGTCAGAGAATAGAATCACAGGTATGCCTTTCTCGGCAAAATATGCACTTCAGATGCATGAGTACATCATTCTATATTGTGGGCATTCATCTTGCAATTTTCATATATCTAAATAAGTAGTCTACCCTTAGTAGATAGCCACTGTCATTGTGAGTTAATATCCCCCTCACACGCACACTTTTGCCACCTGAAATTAATGGGTGTGCTGGAATGGCTCACTTTCTGACAGCTGTGCAGTTAAGCACAAGTTCATTTATCCGCCCTTTCAACCCTGTCTGTCAGACTGCACCTCTGGCTTGCTGTCTGCCTTTCACAATTCCCCGGTGACTCCTGTGTATTTGGTCAAGGAAACTGTTGAACACAGCTGATGGCATTACTGGCATCAAGAGACTATTGTGAATTATGAAAGATGCATTTTCTGATCAGTGGTGTTTTACAGTTCCATCTAATAAATTATTGGTCTGGTCATACATTTTGACAAAAACAAAACTGTCAGGTAGGAGCATAAACTGCCAACATGCAACAACCTTTTAAGCTCAGCAAGGTAAGCTAAACCTGCTGGTAGATTAACAATTACAACATTAACATAGACATTGTTATCCCCCATTAGATCTGTGTCTGGTGTGTTTTCCTTCTCATCTTCTGTCTCTGATGCAACACAAGTTATCTGCAGACAGCTTCAGTTCTTTGTTTGGGTCATATGTAGCCAGCACTGAAACAGATAAAAGCTGGTCTTTTAAACACTGGAATAGCAGAAAGCTCCAATTTTAGTTGGTTGAATGCTTTCTGATGGACAATACCCCAATGCCAATGGCTATTCCTATAGAGCAGATCTCACAATGGCTTTGTCTTTTTCAGTCAGACATGGGATACATTTCCCTTTCGATTAATCATGTCAAGGAAGTGTTGATCTTTGATAGCATTGGACAGCTCTCTTAACTGGTTTCTTATTAGCAGATAGGATGCGACCCCCAAATTTTTCTTTTACTTTTTCTCAGCTCGGACTTTTCTGTGTTGAGTATAATTCCTGCACTCTGGATCCTGCTTGACACAATATGCAGTCTAGTATTGTGCTTTGAGAATGTCAGACATACGGCAAACCATACCAAGAAATCTGTCTAGGCAATGCTGTGGAGTGATAGGTCAGTGAGCTCCCATATGAAGGAGCAGCGGATGATGCAGGATGCATCTGAGGATATGTCACAGGAAGATGTTCTGGAACTTTCTGTAGAATGCCCACGTGAAACAGAAAGCTCTCAGTTTAGAAGAAAATGAACTGAGGAAAGAGCTGCTTGATTGAATAGCGATGAATAGATATATCAAGATCAATGAAAGAAATAGATTAGAGAAAATAAATAATACCCAAAATGTTAGAATACTGATAAAACAGATGAAGACAGTAATCCTGACTATTAAGAGAAATTCATGTGATATAACAGAAATAAGGGAAAGGAAGGGAAGAAACGAAATCCCACCATGGAAGAATCAAATAGAGAAAACTATAAAGTTATTAACACAATATGTGTCAATGTTAGAATATAGAACAGGGAACAGATCAACAAAAAAAAAGTTAGAAAGAGAGGCATGATAAAACAATAAAGAATATCAAAACAGACCAGACTATATCATACACAATTGCAAATAATAATCTAAAGATATCAGCACAGGCAGAAAAACTTAGAAGATATGCAAATAAATATAAAAGAAAAGTACAAAATAAGCTAAATTCATTGACATTGATGACCCAAAAAAGTTTTATAGAAGGATGGGAAACAAAGTTTAGCAGAAGCATATTGGTGTTAAGTGGGAATGGAAATCAAACCAAAAGTAGATAAAAATCAGACAGTAACTGAATGTGGCAAAAAACAAAAGCAATAATAGAAGGAGAAGGATCAGATAAAAAGGAAAAGAATGTGGAAAAGGCATAAATATTGTGGCGAATGCAGAGATCTCCTGGAACAACCTCATGTTGGTCAGGATTTGACACAGGAATGGTTAAGGAGAAGTGAACTGAATCCAAAAGATGACAAGTTAATAATGATGGCCCAGGATAGTGGACTGTGCATATGTTGGCTTACAGTCTATTGAACATGTGGGAGAAACAGGCAAATGCAGGTTCTGTAAAAAAGAACTGGAAACAGTTGCACATCATGTTGCTGGCTGTGATACACCCATGGCAGAAGGACTGTATACTTAAAGGCACAATAATGTGGTAAGACTGTTACACTGGGATTGTGTACACTCTGCAATACTGAAGTAGCTGAGAAGCATTGGAAACAAGCTTTTGTAAGAGGTACTGGAGGAATTTGAATTTCAGACTTCATATCCTTGGGAACACTGAACGGTTCTGGTGGTTGTACTGTGAATGTGGCATTTGGTGGCATGTTAATATGCTGTGATCTCTGTACATCTTACTGTGAGACCTCATGGTTTATGGCATTTTTGTGCAGCTACATCTGAAAAAGTTCTGGTCGCACTTTCATACGACTTCCTCTACTTGTTTTCATTTCCTTTCTCTCTTTTTTTTTCATTTACACTAATGCAGTTGCAGCACTTAAAGTCTCAAGCACTTGGTCCAGCCTTTGAGGCAGCTTTAACAGGAAGACAGAAAACCCAACATAGAAAGACCAGTACTAGAATACAGAGAGCAAATGTTAAGTTCAATAACACTGCAGACAGTGGTTTGAAGTAATTTAACATGCTGCTCTTTTGAAGTCATTGGAGCGACATTCAGATAATGACAAAAACAAAAAAACTTATGCAATCAGATACATGATCTTTCAGTCATTGTTAGATCACATGGTTGTAAGGGTGCATGTTTTAGTATGTACATTACAAATTGCTTTGGCAGGTACTATACTCTAGGTAAATAAGTATATTGATTTCTGACTTTGAAATAAAACTATGTACTTCAGCTTACACTTACAGGTGGGAAGCACTATGCTGAGCTAGAAGTTATAGCGACCAATGCAAGTGCAGTGTGTGATGTCACAAACACGTACTCCTGGATGCAGACTGCTGCTGTGGAGGCCTTTCCACAGTGTGGTAACATTCTTTTCACCAAAAATGATGCATTTCTTGTGCAAAAATATGGAGGCACAATAAGTGAATTGTGCAGCTCACAGCACTACCTATCTTCAGTCTTCAGTAATTGATTTGTGATGTCTGCTGTTCCTTTACTCCTATCAGTAGTAATGCTCTTAGCAACTTGTATCCTGTGCATATCTGCATGGCACACTTGAATCTTTCCTTCATATGCTACATATAAGACAATATTGTTTAAATATGTTGTTAGTCTTATAAGGAATCAGATATTTCTAATAGATATTGCTATTAGTGGAATGTAAGAATGATGGCTTGGGCCACTTTTTTCTTTCTTTTTTGGGAATGTAGAAATGGAAGGGCAGAAAATCCGGACTTACATATACAAAGCCCAAGATTGCCATTTCCTGGAATATTCCTTTTCTCTGGGGTATGATGATCTTAAAATTAGTATATATAATTTTGGGAGGTATGGAGGGTTTGCTCCTCACATTAGGGGTGCAGAATTACTTGACTCCCTGCAAAGAAGAAGTTTAAAGGTGAAGAGCAATGTTTGATATTAGTTCTTTTCCTGTATTTTTACACCTTTTTTGGTATTTTGAGACTCAGGAATCCAGGTCTTAACATTTGGAGCCCATATGCAGTAGTGTGTTTCTTACCCCTGAAACCATGCTATTTAGGCAGTGAATAAGCCAGTGAAAACAACAGTTCACTATGGTAGTGAATGTTGCTGCCTGAATGCAATGTAACAGACTTGACATGTAACACTTTTGAGTGAGTGTGTTTGTGTGTGTGTGTGTGTGTGTGTGTGTGTGTGTGTGTGTAGGTTACATAATGGGTGCAGATGCTAACACTGACAACTGCTGTACGTTATAATGATGTTGTTTGTGTAGGCATTTAGTGACCAAGCAAGAGAATGTTATGTCATTCCTCTGGGTGTGTTTATAAGTGATACTCTGTTAAATTAATGTACCAGGAGATCTATGGCACTCTTTTATTTCCTTGTAGCAACTCCCCTGCTGAGCATTATTGCATAACTAATGATTTACTACTGACTGTTGAGTCAATCCTACATTTCTATTACAGTTCAGAAACTACCTAGAAAACTGTGCACAGACAGAATTCTGGCACAATTTAAAATCTAACCAATACAAATCTAATGGAATAGTACCCTAGGGATAATTTTTGGGGCCACTACTGTTCAATATCTTCACTAATGAAATGCATAACCAAACTGTTAGGTACAAATCATCATATACATGGATGGTTTAACACTTATTCATGCAGCAGATCGTGTAGGAGTACCCATGACTGAGATGTAATTCACATTTTGGGAAATCCCATTCCCCTCTCACTCAGAGAAACTAACAGCCAGAAATCCTTCAAGCTACTATTGCAAAAACATCCAAAATGTCTCATGGCTTTGCTCATGGACCACACCAGTCTAACCCCTTTAAATTGTCCTTATCCCTGCTATCCCATCATGTTCTAAAATGGCTGCTTGTACAGTAATCTTCAGCCTTATCCTGCATGATTATACCTGCCTGGCTACATACATTGCATCATACTCTTCTCATCTTTACATTGTAAAGTTGACTTTACCACTGTCTTACTATTTTAAAATAACATGGGTCTAAACATTGTTAGTATAAGCACTCATTTTGATCTACCTAATGTTTGGATGCTAACTATTCATATACATATATATATATATATATATATATATATATATATATATATATATATATATATATATATATATATATATATATATATATATATATATATATCTTGTCAATGTTTTAGTTTTCTGACTGTTGTGTGCTCAAACAATCATTGATTTTGTCATTGTATACTCAAATGATTAATTAAAATCTGTATATATATATATATATATATATATATATATATATATATATATCATATATGTGTGTGTGTGTGTGTGTTACTTTATGTAGAACCCTGAAGGGGTTTTCCACCCAGTCAAACTTTCCCAGTCAACAAATAAATAAAAAAAATAATAAATGTTATTTATTTATTTAGTTTTGGTTACCGCAGTAGAGCAGTGATTAAATTTGACCATTTGCAAGCTCAGTCTAGGATACGTACAAAGTAACAACAATTAAATTATACAGTATAGCATTAAATAAACTGACAGTAAGGTTTCACCAAACCAAACTGATTCTAAATGAAAAATATGATATGAATTTTGATAAACAAAATGCAACTAGTAATGCTACAGATGACAAACATGTCCTAAAAGGGAAGCTAGAATAAAAAGAATATGTCACCCAATATAAGTACCTGGGTGTCACCCTGTCATTCAGGGAACATATGACTAGTGCAGTAAAAGATGCAAACAAAAACCTTGGCTATTCATATTGAAGATCAAGATACATGCTACCAATAATAAACCTAATACTTACGCATACAATCCTCATCCCCAAATGTACTATAACAATAAATCCATAGGTAGGATGAAAAATCTATAGAAAACAAGTTACCCTCAACCTGTCTCACAGTAGCCAAGTTGCAGCCATAGTCCCTTCTGTTTTAAGCAAATTGAAATGGGTAACCCCAAAGAACAAATTCAGATATATTCATCTAAATTTTATCCACTAGCTATTCCACAATAAAAAAATGCAAGTTACTGTCCAACATTTTCTCTTGGAACACTCCGACTACACACCATCAGTCAAGCAATGAATTCTATTTCATATTAACAAAAGCTTGACCAAAATGGGTATTAAAGGTCATACTGAATAATAAGTCACTACTACTAGGCATAAAATCAGACTTATCTTATTCATGCTTCAAAATATTATGTAAAACATCTTTAGTGTATCAACCCACTGCACTTCAATTAAAAATACAAAATATGCTTACCTAAATAAGTCTATTGTCTCAGGGCAAACACATTAATCCTTAATACACAAGAATCCTTATAAGCTATAAACAAAACTTATGAAATGTAACAAATGCTGTTTCTGTAACCAAACTAGATCTAAATACAAATGGGAGTAATATAAATGGTTGATTATGTGTTGTTAGGTTGACAACTGTTTAGTTGATTGCATTTAGTCAACTGGTGTGTGAGACTCCACGGTTCTCATGGTTGGGAAATTTGCCCATACCCTATGTTTGTGCAGTCTCATAGATAATATGCATGACTAGCAGGGGTTGTGTGGAGTGCAGGATGGCTTACCCCCTACAAAAAACTATGTTTTTTATTTTAAAGAACTACAAGTTTGCATGTTCTCAGGCTGCTTCTTGGTGCATGTGCACTGACATGTTGATGACGGTGTTGTCAAGAATTGCCAATTGACAATGAGTGTTCTCTGTAAGATATAAAATACATATCTCTATCTATAGATCTATATATATATATATATATATATATATATATATATATATATATATATATATAGATAGATAGATAGATATAGATAGATATACAGCTATAGATATAAATCAGCACTGACTGTCTTTTCAGAGTCACTTTATTCAGTGTGATGTGAAGGCTGTTTAATTATAAATTGTTTGTGTCACTGCAATATGTTATTTATTTGTATATTTTCAATGATAATAATGTATACGTATACATGTTGTGCTATGTGTCGGTTGAGAGGTTTGCAGGTGAGGTTTAGTGTATTTAGTGTAATCAGTACTGGAGAAATTCTAGTATTTTCTTTAGAGAATGTTGAAACACAGTAGAAGCACATTATTTCCACCAAAAAATGAAAGCTACAGAGAGGCCAACAGACTTTAAAAAAAGGAAGCATCTTTTCTTGGCCTAAACAAGCTGTTGCTTCATCATCTGCTAACATTATGACCCCTACTGCTATGAATACTGATGTGACTGCTGTTACTATGGCACCTAAAGCTGACAATCAAGTGGAATTTCCTTGTTTATGAGTGCCTTTGGCTACTACGCATTTTTTAAATGCGTTAAACTAAGTATGCAGCAGGAGAAGAGGAAAGTAAAGAGGCTGAGGTGGAGGAAGATACTTCAGAATGAACAGCAGGATGACTACTCACGGTATGTCTTGAACAAGGACTTAATTTACAATTTGTCCAGCCTTTTTGCTTACATCTGCTGAAGGCACACTTTTATCAAAAGGTTTGACTTTTGTTCTTGCCAGTGATACCTCCTTGACAGATGTTTGAATTAACTTATGTATGTTTGTTAAAAATGTTAATCTTAAATTTTTGTTTAAAGAGAATATGTCTTATAAAATTAATTGTAGCGGTCACATCCCACTTATACAATCTACAAATGAGTGGAACTTTATTTACAAAACTATTTGATTTTGTTTATGTAACAGAACCAGTTATTCCCCAGATATGTGGTCTACCTAAAATCCACAGTGATATTAGTCACCCACCACTTAGGACAATGGTTTCTGATGATGCTGGGTAAAGACTGAGGTTCTTAAACATAAATGAGTTCTTACTGATACAGAACATTTTTTGAATAATCTTTATGACTGGTATATTACTAAAACTATCGTTGATTATTTATTTGTCACATTAGATGTTAGATCGTTATTTACTGTAATTGCTAACTTGGATAGTATAGACTCCATCCATACTTATTTATCTGGTTGTACTGAAATTACCACTATACAAATTAATTTATTATGTGTGTTTTAATATAAATTGTTTTGGAGAATAATGTATTTGCTTTTAATGACAACTTTTATTTCAGTTGTTAGGTGTGGCAATGAGCACATTTTATGCAAATTCCCATGCCAGTTTGGTATTGATAGAATGGGGAAAAAGTACCTAATAAAAATTAAAATATTTTGTCAGTATATTATTCTATGCCTCTTTCGTGGATGATATTTTTATGATCTGGCATAGGGACACAAAATGTCTACAAAGGTTTCATGAACATCTGGAGTACACTACTGATGTTTTGCAATTTGAATTGAAACATGCAGACTATAACATAGAGTTCTTAGACACTATGATTTTAAAGACTTTAGCTGGTATTTTGCAAACACAAAAGTTTATCAGAAAAATTGTAAGAGGAATTCATATTTACATTATACCAGTATGCATCCCAAAAAGGTTTTTGACAATATTATAAAAAGATAGCCCTTTTGAGCTTCTGGATTAACTACTAATGATGATACATTAACAAATAAATTAACATATTTTTGTAATGATTTTATGACAGTAAACATGAGAATAAGATGAAAAAACTCACTCTCTCACAATGTGGAGATAAGGCAGATTTTTTTTAATTATACTAGATGCAAAAAAAAAAACAATCACAAAGAAATTAATTTTATACATTTACCTTTAACATTTTCTAGAAATGTGTTGCACATGTCCAACATAATAAAAATACATTTGTCATTTTTTACTACAGGTAATATATTCACATAATTATTGGTGATGTACCTAGATTTAGTTTTAGAAATAAGAAGAATCTAAAAAGAAGATTATGTTATAAATAATCTTCTATTAAAACTCAATTTAATAAACAAATTACATTTCCCTGCATGAATTCTTCATCTTGTGAACATATACTTAGGACAGCAAAATATACACATGTAAAAACAGGTATTGTTTACTGTTTTAATGATTATGCAGACTGCAACAGCAAGAATTTAGTATATATTGCAATTTGCCAACGTTGTGCAGCATTTTACATTGGCAAGCCTACTTGCACATTGAGTGAACACATTCATGAACCCAACTTTGACACAGGAAAATAGAAGAACAATGATTTAGGCAGACATGATTGAGAAGGGGCCACACATAAATCTAAATTTAAAGCTTTAGAATGAATAAAACCAAGCATAAAGGATGATGATTTGAATAATCATACTAAAGTTGTTGAGATAAGATGAATTTTCAGCTAGAAGCTCACAAATATTCTGGGATGAACAATTTTGTTTCTATGAAATATATTTTTAGAGAACATTTGTTAAAACATTATTTATGTCTATATATTTTATTTGACTAAACCTGATATAGTATTGTATTTCTTTAAATGTTTTTATATGGTGAAGTGACAGTGTTATATAAGATGGACCTAATTTCAATTGATTTTTAACTTGATGGAGCTTAGATGTGAAAACACGTTTGTTGTTGCTATTTAATCATTCTGTATTATTAAAATAATATCTCTCACAAGGTGGATTGTGTTCCATTTTTCTGGAATTGTTTAGCTTTTGATACATTATCCAGTGGTTCTTCTTTCTTCTTATGAATTTTAGATGTATATCAAGAAGGAGTAGTAGTATGTAAGCATTTTTACAGCAGTCACGGTTGTGTGACCATGTTAGTGTAAGTGTGTGTGTGTGTGTGTGTGTGTGTGTGTGTGTGTGTGTGTGTGTGTGTGTGTGTGTGTGTGTGTGTGTGTGTGTGTTTGCATGCGCGTGTGTTAGTTAGTATGGGGTGTGAAGCCCCCCACATTAGAGTACAAGACATGCAAGTAGATAAAAACATGCAGGAAAGATTAAGAAAATGTTGTTATAACTACTTAGATCCATAAGCCAAAAATCAGCAGCTTACATTAACTTGGTTAAATAACAGCAGAGATATTTTCAAAAACTTCCAGGGAAACATTAGTTTATAACTAGCTTCTTTGTGGAGAATGCAAGAATTCTGCTAAGTGCACATGTAGGTGCTGTTCTAGTTACTACTGCTGTGCATCTAGTTATGTTGGTTCTGGTGGAATAGTGCGACGATTGGTTTGCTATATTTGATTAGGTGATACTCGATAATAGGAAATAAGGATGAATGAAGATTTCTTCAATTAGTTGAAGGTCAGCAAAGGAGTTTTCAGTACAATTACATATAACCACACACACATGTGTACGCATGCGCACACACGCAAACACACACACACACACACACACACACACACACACACACACACACACACACACACACACACACACACACACACATTTATCAATTTATTGCACAATTGATAGATGAATTTAGTAGATGTCATAACCAGCTAAATATTCAAGTGGTTATAATGTACGATGCAGCAGGCTCATGGCTTAGTTTACCTTTTTTCTTACCATTATGTGATCCTGGAGTTAGTATATTTAGAGATGAAGGGATGTGGGGACAAATCTCTCCACATGGGAGAGTGGAGGGGGGCTTACTCTCCTACATAAACACCATTAAAACATGCAATTTAGTTTCTGTATGTGATCAGAAAAGAAAACACAGTGCAGAGATATTTAATAATGGCCCTGAATATGATCTCAAACAGTAAATTAGTAATATAATTCTTTTTATGTTCTGTTGTTTTGTTATATCTCAAACTTAGCATATTTAGAGATATCCTTTTTTTAAGATATATTTTTGGATGGTATGGAGGCAGAGCTTCCACATTGCAGGAATGTGTGGGGAGCCCCCCATATAAAAATTAGCATTCTAGACAATTTGGCAGGTTAGATTTGTCTGGTTGCAATTTGTTTTGTGGTCGCTTTTGTAGTGTGAAGCTGTTTTGTCTTATTTGGGAGGGTGGTTAGAAAACTGAACATTCCAGATCTGCTATTGCACTGTCTAATTGTTCTGTCTCATTATGAATGAATACTGTATGTGTTTTCAGATGTAGTGTTTGGGATTTATTTTAATCTGTGATCATAAATGTATGGTTGACATTTGCGATCATTTCTTTGTAATGTTTATTGCATTTAATGCAAGGATCATAGATGAAATTGTTTGGTATATTGTATTACAATCATTATTATCTATGATCTTTAGTAATACACTCATATATATATATATATATA